>NW_026931093.1:0-44643 GCF_032062105.1 Saccostrea cuccullata | reverse complement strand
AAATTAGAAATACACTTGAATGAGTGATTTTTAATACTTTTGGACTGAATGCTTTCATATATAGTATATTACAGGGAATATGGCACTAAAAGGGAGTTGGGGAGCGTTTGGGGAACATCTGTAACGGTTCCCGTTACAATTAGCACTAGTTATTATGTTCCCCAAACGAAGTTGGGGAACATATTGTTTTTACTCTGTTTCTTATTATTATTATTATTATTATTATTTTTCTTCTTCTTCTTCCTGGGTACTTTTTTGTCCGGGAATGATCTTGTAAACTGTTCGTCCGATGTAGGTAAAACCTTTTTAGGGTCAGTAGACATGTTATGTAGATTTGCGGAATCAAGGTCATTTTGCGCGCACGTGCTTGCAAGAGCGCACACGTGCAACACGTGAAATGACCAATATAATGGATATTGCCGTAACTTTTCTATTTTTTGATGAAAGTTTTTGAAACTCATAATGTAAGGATACATTAGTAGTATGCACAAGCTGGCATGGTCAAAATAGGAAGAACTCACGCGCATGCACGTGCGCTTTGCTCTGATTGGCTGAAACTAAAGTCTCAATATCTTTCTTGTTTCTTGTCATAATCCTTTGAAATTTTGAACATAGTCCTACATTATGAAGATCTACAGCATGATATATAAAAATGTTCATGAAAGCTTGCGCATGCGCGTGTGCTGCAATCTGATTGGCTGAAACTTTAAATGGCTATATCTTATTTGTATTTTGACGAAATGCTTTAAAATTTAAAACATAGTCATGCATTAGGATATCCTACAAGATGATCTAGAAAAAAAATCATGAAATTACGCGCATGCACGTGTGCTGCAATCTGATTGGCTGAAACTTGAAATGGCTATAACTCCCTTGTTTTTCAACCAAACAGGATGGGATTTAGAATACTGATAGATATAAGGGACTCCTACAAGAAAGTATGGTGATCATGCTCGTGCACGCACGTGCGTGCATTTCGAACAAGTGAAATTAATTAAAAAACACTTGAATGAGTGATTTTTAATACTTTTGGACTGAATACTTTAATATATAGTATATTAAAATATATAGATAGTGTAGACAAGATGATATGGTCATATCGCACATGTATTCACATGCGCACAGGTGCAATGGTAAAATTTGAATATAATTGGTATCCTTCTGGGAAAACGTTGTTAAAGTCATATATGCACAGAGTTTGTCTTATTTAATGAAGCTTACAGGGAATATGGCACCAAAAGGGAGTTGGGGAGCGTTTGGGGAACATCTGTAACGGTTCCCGTTACAATTAGCACTAGTTATGTCGCCCCAACGAAGTCGGGGACGACATATTGATATATTGTACGCATGTTTTTTTTATCCAGGCTGTTTCTCGGAGATGGCTGGGACAATCTTCCTGAAATTTTCCCCGAAGGACGATCACTGGTTGTAGTTGTGCAGTGAGGTCGTTCAGTTCCAATATGTCTACCGTTGCCATGGAAACCTGTAAAAAGCGACGAATTTTGTCCGAGAGTGTTCTCTCTGGTCCCTTAAACGTTCGTCATGAAACTCTTTTTATTTTAATGATTAGTATCTGTAGTCGTGCGCTTTGCATTTAAAATTTTCAAATAATCGATTATTGCCATGGAAACCAGGGGAATGTTAAAATTCTTTAATTTCGATTTTCTCAATAACTACTCAAGCAATCGTTTTGAAACTTTCAATGTTAATTCCTTGCAATGTGTCAAAGTGATTTCTACTTTTAAAATAATTGAAATGAGTCGCTCACAGTTGTCATAGAAACGAAACAGAAAAAAAGGTTAAGATGTACACATGTGTTCTCCAAGGTCTAGGTCAAAGGGTCAAAGTTCTTCGTGTCCAATAAAAGTTCATTTCACAAGGATTGCATATTTGAAATACGAAAGCCCTAACCCTTACCGTTCAAACATTAGGTACTATGTTCAAGACGACCCCCCCCCCCCCCTTTTGAAGCGCACTGCCAGGTAGAATACACAGATATAACATATACACCTTACAAGTAACGTTTTAAAAGTTTCATTCATAAAATTCAGTTCTCCTGATGTGATTTGATAGTTTGCCAACATCCATTCTTCTTCTGTCTTGTCTCTAGATTTTACAATTAGTTTATTTTATCTATATAAAAAAATAACGATTGTCAGCTGCATTTATTAGCATTTCGCGTTTTTTTTTTTTTTTTTGTACATGCATATCTATTACTTGTATATTATTAATTTCATTAGATAGTGCAAGTATAAAATAGAAAAGTTGGTACGTTATTTCCATAGTTTTTATTCATTCATAAATCCTTGGATCCACGCCTACAGGTGCGCAAAGCCTTGATCACTACTGTAAACAAAACATTCATATCGCCGAAAATGTTAATGATTCCGCTAAACTGAGAAAGTTTACACATGATTTATCATCTCATAAGAAACATCAGCCCTGTGCAATGCAGAAATGCTGGAATTGAAGGGGAAAATCCAGGAGTTATTGATGGGAAAAATTCGGGAGTTATTATGTCGCCCCGAACGAAGTCGGGGACGACATATTGATATTGTACGCATGTTTTTTTTATCCAGGCTCTTTCTCGGAGATGGCTGGGACAATCTTCCTGAAATTTTCCCCGAAGGACGATCACTGGTTGTAGTTGTGCAGTGAGGTCGTTCAGTTCCAATATGTCTACCGTTGCCATGGAAACCTGTAAAAAGCGACGAATTTTGTCCGAGAGTGTTCTCTCTGGTCCCTTAAACGTTCGTCATGAAACTCTTTTTATTTTAATGATTAGTATCTGTAGTTGTGCGCTTTGCATTTAAAATTTTCAAATAATCGATTATTGCCATGGAAACCAGGGGAATGTTAAAATTCTTTAATTTCGATTTTCTCAATAACTACTCAAGCAATCGTTTTGAAACTTTCAATGTTAATTCCTTGCAATGTGTCAAAGTGATTTCTACTTTTAAAATAATTGAAATGAGTTGCTCACAGTTGTCATAGAAACGAAACAGAAAAAAAGGTTAAGATGTACACATGTGTTCTCCAAGGTCTAGGTCAAAGGGTCAAAGTTCTTCGTGTCCAATAAAAGTTCATTTCACAAGGATTGCATATTTGAAATACGAAAGACCTAGCCCTTACCGTTCAAACATTAGGTACTATGTTAAAGACACCCCCCCCCCTTTTTGAAGCGCACTGCCAGGTAGAATACACAGATATAACATATACACCTTACAAGTAACGTTTTAAAAGTTTCATTCATAAAATTCAGTTCTCCTGATGTGATTTGATAGTTTGCCAACATCCATTCTTCTTCTGTCTTGTCTCTAGATTTTACAATTAGTTTATTTTATCTATATAAAAAAATAACGATTGTCAGCTGCATTTATTAGCATTTCGCGTTTTTTTTTGTACATGCATATCTATTTCTTGTATATTATTAATTTCATTAGATAGTGCAAGTATAAAATAGAAAAGTTGGTACGTTATTTCCATAGTTTTTATTCATTCATAAATCCTTGGATCCACGCCTACAGGTGCGCAAAGCCTTGATCACTACTGTAAACAAAACATTCATATCGCCGAAAATGTTAATGATTCCGCTAAACTGAGAAAGTTTACACATGATTTATCATCTCATAAGAAACATCAGCCCTGTGCAATGCAGAAATGCTGGAATTGAAGGTGTCATGTCAGATTCGTTTTCCGGCAGAACCTCTAAAAATGAAAGTGAAAGTAAGGAAATTTCAGAGTTCTCACTGGCGCTATAACACACAAAATAATTCGGCTGATCTTCTTAATAAATTACATTTGCCATGTTTTTTTTGGTAGGAAAGATACTGCCAATTAACAAGTACAAGGCTCGTTTAAGTACATCTGCCCAATTTCTTTTATGCAAGTCTGCAAATTTAGGAACTTGTAATTTTTTCCTGTACTACTTTCTTCTCCTACAGATTCTAAAAATAATGAGTGGGATGTACCCAATTAAGGTCTTCCGTTTCCAACGGAAAGAACTGATACGACTGGATGGTTGTCCAAGCTTAGCTAATGATTTAGCAAGCTTTAGTGATGATAAAAATGAAAGTCTTGTCCAATACGGGGCGACATATGCTATTGCTTGCAATAGCAGACTTTCTAGTTATTATTATTATTATTTTTCTTCTCGGGAAAATTTTGTCCGCGAATGATCATGTAAACTACACGTCCGATTTAGGTGAAATGTTTTTAGGGTCAGTAGACATGTTATGTAGATTTGCGGAATCAAGGTCATTTTGCGCGCACGTGCTTGCAAGAGCGCGCACGTGCAAAACTTGAAATGACCAATATATAATGGATAAAACCGTAACTTTTCTATTTTTTAACAAAATGATTTGAAACTCATAATGTAAGGATATATTAGTAGCATGCACAAGATGACATGGTCAAAATAGCAAGATCGCACGCGCATGCACGTGCGCTATGCTCTGATTGGCTGAAACTAAAGTCTCTATATCTTTCTTGTTTTTTGATAAAATCATTTGAAATTTTGAACATAGCCATACATTAGGGAGATCTAGAGCCTGTAATATAAGAATTACCATGAAAGCATGTGCATGCACGTGTGCTTGCAAGAGCTCGCATGTGCAACATGAGAAATGTCCAACATAATTGATACAGACGTAACTATTTAAATTATTGATGAAATGCTTTGAAACTCATATTATAAGTATATATTAGAAGCATATACAAGATGACATGGTCAAAAAAGCAAGATCTCACGCGCATGCACGTGCGCTTTGCTCTGATTGCCTGAAACTAAAGTCTCAATATCTTTCTTGTTTTTTGACGAAATCCTTTGGAATTTTAAACATAGGCATGTATTAGGATATCCTACAATAAAATATATAGCAGTTATCATGAAAACGCGTGCATGCACATGCGCTGCAATCTGATTGGCTTATGCTTTAAATAGCTATAACTCCCTTGGTTTTCAACCAAACAGGATGGGATTTGGAACATAGATAGATATAATGGACTTCTACAAGATAGTATGGTCATCATACACATGCATACCGGTGCGTGTACGTGCACTGCAATCTGTTTGGCTGAAACTTTAAACAGCTATAACTCCCTTGGTTTTCAACCAAATTGGTTGGGATTTAGAACATAGATAGATGTAATGGACTTCTATAAGAAGGTATGGTCATCATGCTCATGTATGCTTCCACGTGAAATAAGTAAAATCAAAAATACAGTTTAATGACCGTATTTTTTTAATACTTTTAGATTAATTACTTTAATATTTAGTATATTAAAATCTATATAGATTGTATAGACAAGATGATATGGTCATTATGCACATGCATTCACATGTGCACGCGTGGAATTCTAAAATTTGAATGAACTTGGTACTTTCTCCTGGGTAAATGTTGTTAAAGCCTCAAATGCATAGAGTTTGTCTTATTTAATGAAGCTTGCAGGGAATGTGGCACCAAAAGGAAGTTGGGGAGCGTTTGGGGAACATCTGTAACGGTCCCCGTTACAATTAGCACTAGTTCTATTTATTGTTGTTTTAAAGTTTAGAATGCCCACTGCTACTTTTCTCATCATTTGTTATAAGTAGAAATCAGTAGAGCTACAGTCAGGCTCGAGAGAGACATGGTTTTTTATTTGTATTGTATCCAAGGATAATCCACACGAACGATTTCATTGGTCAAGAATTACCCTGTATCGTGTTGAAAATGAACGAGATATTCCTGGAACTCTTAAACTGAGTTCTTCCAAATGATGTTGCGTACATGTTAGAGGACAGCCATTTAGATGAAAGGAGGGGGGGGGGGCTGATGGATGTCAAAAAAGATACAATATCCTTAGAAATGCTGTCTGATAAAATGAATTATTTGAATTTGACTAGTCATACCTAATTAAGCCACCAACCCACCCATCAGAAGTCTTGAGTTTTGGGGTTTTAGCAGATTTTCTTACCCCCCCCCCCTCCCCCATTTTTTGGCATAAAGCATCTATGGGTGAGGGGAATAAAAATTGTAAATTTCATGGTCCCTGCCCGCCTGGGGCCAAAACCACTAAAATTCGTGCAATCTTTAAAAATCTTTACTCCTGTACATCAAGCAGTCTAACTGTTGGCATTATTGTAATGAGCATTGAGTCCTTTACCAAAATTGTGAAATTCATGGCCCCAGGGTCAGGCTTTCTAGTACTAGGGTGGGGCTATATTGATTATATAGTGAAAATGCATTATTTCTTTGAAAATCTTCTCTTCTCCTTGGTATTAAAGAAACAACTAAGTACATACTGTAGAAGCAGAAATTTTCGTGGGGATAAAATTTCGTTGATTTGTCATCAAAAATAGTTTCGTGGGCATTCAATTTCGTTGTTTTGAGAGTAATTACATTCAATATATAGTCATAAAAAATTTCATGTGGGATTTAATTTCGTTGATAATTGTTAACAACGAAATAAACGAAATTTAATCCCCCACGAATATTTGTGCTTTTACAGTAGTTATGATGAGCAAGAGTGCCTCTTCCAAAGTGTGAATTTTATGGGCCCAAGGTCAGGGCATGTGGTATTAGGGTGGGGCTCTACTGATTATATAGTGAAAATGCATTAATTCTTTTGAAAATCTCTGCTTCTGGGTATTAAATAAACTAACTAAGTACATAGGTATGATGAGGAAGAGTGCCTCTTCCAAAATTATGAATTTCATGCCCCCAAGGTCAGGGGTTCAAGTGTTAGGGTGGGGCTCTATTGATTATGTAGTAAAATTGCATTAGTTCTTTGAGAATCTTCTTCTCTGCTCCTGGATATTAAAAAAAACCAACTGAGTACATAGGTATGATGAGCAAGAGTGCCTCTTCCAAAATTGTGAATTTTATGGCCCAAGGGTTAGGGGTTCTAGTGTTAGGGTGGGGCTCTATTGATTAATTATATAGTGAAAATACATTAAATCTTTATAACAAAACTAAGTAATTGCTAAGTGTATAGTTATAATGAGCAATGGTGCCTCTTTCAAAATTGTGAATGCCATAGCACCTAGCTTAAAACCTTTCATAGAGTAACAACTAATTTGATCTTTTGAACTTGACCTAGGAAATTTCCTTACTTAAGAAAAAACTTTTGACCTTGGCGATAACTTTTGAACGGTAAGGGCTAGGGCTTTCATATTTCAGTGAACTTCAAATATGTTATCGTTGTGTGAGAACACCATTCATTGGATACCTAGAATTTTGACCCTTTGACCTTGGAGTTTGACATACTTTTAAAAAACAAACCTTGACTATAAGTGTTGAAGGGATAGGGTTTCCATACTTCATATATTTAATGCTTGTGACAAAACCTTTCATAGGATATCAAGAACTATGAGCTTGACCTTGGGGTTTGACCTACTTGTTAAAATGTTTAACCTTGGCCATAACTTTTGCACAGTTGAGACAACGGCTTTCATACTTCAAATATGTATATGTTAAACCTATTAAAAGACCTTTATTAAGAAACCAACAACTTTGACCTTGATCCTGGAGTTTGGCGTTCCTTTCAAAAAATTATCCCTGGCCATAACTTTTGAGCAGGTAGTGCTAGGGCTTTCATATTTCACAATTGTATTTCTTGTGAGAAAACCCTACTTTTAATTGGTACTACATGTGATATATTTAATTTGCAATCAAGAAAAGTTTAATCTTCGCTATGATGCTATACGGAGGGCATCAGTTTTTCACAAACATCTTGGTTTTTTAGCTCTACTGGTCAGAGACCAGAAGAGCTTATGCGATAGTAATGCGTCCGGCGTCCGTCTGTCTGTCTGTAAACATTTTTTCAAAATGCTACTCCTCCTACAGTTTTGATCTGATTTCAATATAACTTGACACACAAGTAGACTACACTAAGATACATAATTCTGTGTATCGGTTTTTGATTTCGACGAACGGTGTTGGCGTTGTTACTAAAAATAGAAATTTCTGTGAAATTCTTTCAAAATGCTACTCCTCTTACAAATTTGGTCTGATTTCAATATTACTTGGCACACAAGTAGACTACATTAAGATACATAATTCTGTGTATCGGTTTTTGATTTCGACGAACGGTGTTGGCGTTGTTACTAAAAATAGAAATTTCTGTGAAATTCTTTCAAAATGCTACTCCAATGCTACTTCAAATTCAGTTTTAATCTGATTATAATATAATGTGGCATGCAAGTAAACTACACTAAGAACATAAAAAGACTTATTCAAGGATCATTATTCTCTTTTTTGCTAGTGTAAAGTTTCAATTCCCAACTGCTTAAGTACTTTCCTCCTCCTTTGCTATAAGTACAAACCAGTAGAGCTTCAGTCTCGGACTTCTGGTTTTTAAATAAAAATGTAAACTTGATAAACATTTAATTTATATAATATGTCGTCATGTTGTCCTGGTTTAAACATACATATTTCAGAACTAATTAATTAGTCAATTTTTAGCTCTACTGGTCAGAGACCAGAAGAGCTTATGCAATAGTAACGCGTCCGGCGTCCGTCCGTCTGTCCGTCTGTCTGTCTGTAAACAATTTTTCAAAATGCTACTCCTCATACAGTTTTGGTCTGATTTCAATATAACTTGGCACACAAGTAGACTACACTAAGATACATAATTCTGTGTATCGATTTTTGATTTTGATGAACGGTGTTGCCGTGGTTACTAAAAATAGAAATTTCTGTGAAATACTTTCGAAATGCTACTCCTCCTACAGTTTTGGTCATTTCAATATAACTTAGCACACAAGTAGACTACACTAAGATACATAATTCTGTGCATCGATTTTTGATTTCGATGAACGGTGTTGCCGTGGTTACTAAAAATAGAAATTTCTGTGAAATACTTTCAAAATGCTACTCCTCCTACAGTTTTGGTCTGATTTTAATATAACTTAGCACACAAGTAGACTACACTAAGATACATAATTCTGTTTATCGATTTTTGATTTCGATGAGCGGTGTTGCCGTGGTTACTAAAAATAGAAATTTCTGTGAAATACTTTCAAAATGCTACTCCTCCTACAGTTTTGGTCCGATTTCAATAAAACTTGGCACACAAGTAGACTACACTAAGATACATAATTCTATGCATCGGATTTTTAATTTTGATGAACGGTGTTGCCGTGGTTACTAAAAATAGAAATATCTCTGAAATGCACAAAATGCTACACCTCCTACAGTTTTGGTCTGATTTCAATACAACATGGCACACGAGTAGACTACACTAAGATACACAATTCTGTATATGGATTTTTGATATCGAGGAAGGATGTTGCCATGGTTACTAAAATTGAAAATACTCAAAAAGTTTATTAATAGCTACTCCTACTGCTGTTGTCTTATTGCAGTATCTTGCCACAAAAAGAGCTCAATCAAGCATCATTATTCTATTTATTGCTGTTGTAAAGTTTTAAGTCCCAAATGCTACTTTTCTCTTCCTTTGTTATAAGTACAAACCAGTAGAGCTACAGTCTCGACAGAGACTTCTGGTTTAATACAGTTTTCTTACAGTTATCTACCCATGGATGTAAAATTTAACATTTATTATCATATTTTAAAATTAAACTGTATGTTGAATATAAGATGGAACATTAATAAATCGTCGTAAATGCACAATCACGCCCCTCCCCCAATCTTCCCTCCTCATTTGGTAGTGTTCATCTTTCCTTTAAAATAGCTGACGAAGCGAGTAATAACTCTTTTTTCAATTTAATATTTTTTTTTTATTTGTAATTTTTTTTCTTTTTTTCATTAACTGAACATCTAATTGCCTGGAAAAAAAAGAACTGACGAGGTGGGTTTGTTTTCACCTTATTTTCAACATTTTATCAGTTGTCATTTCACTTTTTTTTCTTTTCTTTTCAATAACTGAAAAATCAATTGTCTTATTTTATTTAATTTAGTGAAAGGTTGGAATGGAGGTTTCAATAAAGTATTGATTAATTTTTTTTATTAAAAAAGATTTCGAAGGTAACGTTATTTTCCTATTTTTTCCAACGCAGAAGAATCTTTGCCTCTCCTAAGATAATAACGAGTATTCATAAGTTGGTATTTAATGAAAACTTGTGTCTAATTAATTTTTTTTATTAGAAAATGATTTCGATACAAAAAACCAACATAAAACATGGAGTTTCAATCTTTTAAGTATTTCATATGGTTGCATATTTCTGCCCCCTACTTGCAAGATAAATTATGTTAACATGCAACATAATTAATTATGTTGACATGCAACATATTTATATGCGATATATTTTCATGCGACATCGTAGATGCAACATGCAAGATAATTACAAGTATGTTGACATGCTACTTAGTTATGTCAACATGAAGGATAATTATGATGACATGCTACTTAGTTATGTCAACATGCAGGATAATTATGATGACATGCTACATAGTTATGTCAACATGCAAGATAATTTTGTTGACATGCTACTTATTTTTGTCAACATGCAGGATAATTATATTGACATGCTACTTAGTTATGTCAACATGCAGGATAATTATGTTGACATACTACTTAGTTATGTCAACATGCAAGATAATTATGTTGACATGTTTCTTAGTTATGTCAACATGCAGGATAATTATGTTGACATGCTACTTAGTTATGTCAACATGCAAGATAATTTTGTTGACATGTTACTTATTTTTGTCAACATGCAGGATAATTATGTTGACATTCTACTTAGTTATGACAACATACAAGATAATTTTGTCAATATGCATCATATTTTTGTCAACATGCAACTTATTATTTTGCATGTTGACATAAATATCTTTTATTTAAAATATAACTCGCATGTTCACATAAATAAGTCGCATGATCATATAAATAAATAGCATGAAAACATAATTATCTTGCATGTAAATATAAATATCTTGCATATTCAGGCACGTAGCATCGTTTTTGACTGATTGGGGGTCCTTAAATCCTATTTCGTTTGGGGGGGGGGGGGGTAGTGGCTAGAAAAAAATATACTTAAATCCTAATATAATTATACTATGGGGAAGGGGGGGGAGGGGGGTAGTGGCTATCTTTTTTTCAAGGCCAACTTCCTACATTTTTTTCCATACAATACTACATATCCTTAATATAATTATACTATGGTAAGAAGAGTGGGGGGAGGGGGGTAGTGGCTATCTTTTTTTCAAGGCCAACTCCCTACATTTTTTCCATACAATACTGCATATCGTTAATATAATTATAATATGGTAAGAAGAGTGGGGGGGGGGGACAACCAACCTTTTAATAGACATTCTTAATAGTAAACTTTAAGGTAATGTTGGAAAAAAAGTGGGGGCCAGCCCCCCCCCCCCCCCCTGTTGCTACGTCCCTGATGTTGACAAAAACATCTTGCATGTCTACTGGTACAATAATATCTCGCACGTCAACAATGGTAAACTGAATTTTCTCTTAATTATTTTGCATCTTGCATCATTGATGTTAGATACCGGCGTCAGTACAATATTTCACCCACATTTAAATCAGATTCTCTTAAAAGATTTGTTTAACTTGCATGTCAACATAATAATCTTGCATGTAGACACAATATTCATGCATGTTGACAAATTTTATTTTGCATATCTTGCATGTAGAGGGCATGCAGAAATATGCAACCATAATTTCAGAATTCTTAAATAGTGATTAAAAAAAACTTTAAGATAATGATTGTTTCCAAGGAAAAAAAGAAATCATCATTTGTCAAAATTACTGAAAAGAAGCTTTGCGTATCTAGTATTTAAAAAAAAGTTCTAAAAGTTGGAATCGATGGAGAGGGATCGATCGAATTCAAAAGTATGTGGATCAGGGTTTCTTTATTTATTTTTGATGAATGACTTATTTTCATATTATCATATTAACAGATCAAAATATCACATGCCTTTTTTTCACGTGTTATCCGTCAAGTAATTTATTTTAACACGTTAAAATTATTTGTCAGACATGTATGTATTCGATGACTTGAAAATGGAGCAATTAAGATCCCTCAAATTGCATTGATTTTTAAATTCCAAGATAAAATGTTTAATTGCTCATACCTTATATTTTCTTGTTCATTCTAACATTACTCCAGTCCAAGCTTATGTTTGTGTGCTTTTTAAATTTTATAATATTGTCGAATAAAAAAATATAAACCTCACAGATCGAACATGTCGAATATGCCTAAGAATGAATAAGCAAAGTCATCAAAACACGTAAGTATCACGTGACACTTATAATAACAAACAGTGCCGGTAGAAGGAAATTGATTGCATAAAAAGAAGGTAATTTATATATTGTATTCACTCACTTAATCAAACAGGTCCTGTCAAACATTTAATAGAGAGGTAACATGAGGGCAATTTTTGATCTTTTTATCTGAGGGAGCGTAAGCATCTCGAATTTTCTCTTCCAATTCATTTTAGTTTTTTTTTGTTTTGTTCAAGTCAGAAAATGTTGTCTTATTAAAAGTATATATTTTTTTTGCAATTGGATCAGAGATATAAGAACGAAATATTTATTGCCTTGATAACATTTTTTGGATAAAATCTTTTTATTATCACCAAGCACACATTGGTACAGTTTAGTGGCGGATCAAGGAATCTTGGTCTATGAAAAAAGAGAGGGTGGGGTAGTGTCCACAGCTACACACACACACACACACACACACACACACACACACAAATATTTAAGAAAAATCGTATATTTTAGATACAAAAAAGGGGGGATGGACCCCCTTCTAAATGTGCAAGTCTGACGATGTATTCTGTACAGTGTACATGTCAGCTGTTTAATAGTTAAACATATTTTTGAATTTCAGGTAAGATGTCAATATTCAGGTATACCCTCCCTGTTTTTATTCTCTGCCTGACAACAGATTCTGGCCAGGAGCGGACTAAGGGGGATGTTTCCTGACAAATATCCTCCCATGCTGCAGAATGGAATAGACCCAGGCAGTCCGCTATTCCTGACCCCATACATGGAGAAAGGACAGTTTGATTGATTGATTGTATATTGTTTAACGCCGAGTCGGCAAGTTTTCAGCCATATTTCGGCGGACTATTAGGTTAATATATCGGTAACGTTTTTGGTTTCTCTGGCGGCCCCCTATGAGCCTACTCTTTTTCGAACTCCAGAGAAACGATGTTTTACGTGCCAAGGGGGGTTGTTATGCCCCCGGATCGATATATCCCGGGCGTATATTGTTTTTGTCCTGTCTGTTTGTCTGTTGTCAACTTTAACCTTCGCCATAACTTTTGAACCATGAGAGATAGAGACTTCATATTTTATATGCCTACTCCACTAATAAAGTCCTTTCAAGTGACATCAAGGTCAATGACCTTGTGACCTTGACTGTGACCTATATGCTAAAAATAGTTTTTTTCTACTGTTTTCATAACTTTTGAACCATAGGAGATAGGGCCTTCATATTCGGTATACTTACTCCATTAATAAAGTCCATTCAAATGACATCAAGATCAATGACCTTGTGACCTTGACTGTGACCTATATACTAAAAATAGTTTTTTCCACTGTTTGTCATAACTTTTGAACCATAGGAGATAGGGCCTTCATATTTGGTATACTTACTTCATTAATAAAGTCCTTTCAAATGACATCAAGGTCAATGATCTTGTGACCTTGACTGTGACCTTTATGCTAAAAATAGTTTTTTTTATACTTTTTACCATAACGTTTGAACCATATGAGATAGGAAATTCATATTTGTTATGCATACTCCAACGATTAAGTTCTTTCAAACGACACCAAGGTCAATGACCTTGTGACCTTGCCTGTGACCAATATGCCAAAAATAGATTTTTTGAACTTTGTTGCCGCCGGGCGCATAGTGTTTCACAAACACATCTTGTTATCCTTGACACGGGTCACCATTTAATGTCCCATCCGACGGACTGAATTATTTTTAAAAATATATAAACTGTTAAAAATAGTGTATAAAATGTTGATAAAATAAATTCATATATGTAAATGTATTTGTCATTAAAATTACGTTCAAAATTTTATTCAAATTTTACTATAATAATCCGTTTCTTGTAGGTTTCTAAAATTTTGTAAACATGAACATTTGTAAAAAGTTCATACATTGTTTTTACACTTCCAAAAAGTCTACTTCGAATAGGTGTAAAATCTGAATATTCTAAAAGTATGTGATTTATAGTTATCGGACAGTCACAGGAAATACATTCTGGCTGTGACTCCTGATTCAATAAATATCCACGTGTAATTTTTGAATGCCCAATACGTATTCTTGATATAATTACTTTGATTGATTGATTGTATATTGTTTAACGACAGTTTGATATGGGTTAGATGGTAGGGTGCATATGCATAAATATATAGCTGAGGTTCATTATCTTGCACACCAATATATTAAGTACATGCAGTATTTAAAGTAACTTAGAAGTCCCAACCACTTATTATTTCTTTTACTCTGAATATCTCAAATATAAATATCTAAAAGACATGGTAATGAAGTTCAATATAACATGGTTTGACTCACAGGCACCTGACATTACTTTTATTATGCGCCCGGATCGATAGATTCGGGGCTTATATTGCTTTCGTCCTGTCTGTTTGTGTGTTTGTCTGTTTATCTGTTTGTCTGTCTGTTGTCAACTTTAACCTTCGCCAAAAGTTTTGAACCATAGGAGATAGGGACTTCATATTTAGTACGCATACTCCACTAATAAAGTTCTTTCAAACAACAGCAAGGTCAATGACCTTATGACAATGACTGTGACCTTTATGCTAAAAATAGCTTTTTCCACTTTTTAGCTCTACTGGTCAGAGACCAGAAGAGCTTATGCGATTGTTTTTCCGTCTGTCTGTAAACAATTTTTCAAAATGCTACTTGTGTGTTTACATAATTCTGTGTATCGGTTTTTGATTTCGATGAACGGTGTTGCCGTGGTTACTAAACATAGAAATTTCTGTGAAATTCTTTCAAAATGCTACTCCTCCTACAGTTTTGGTCTGATTTCAGTATAACATGGCATGCAAGTAGACTACACTAAGATACATAATTCTGTGTATCGGTTTTTGATTTCGATGAACGGTGTTGCCTTGGTTACTAAAAATAGAAATATCTGTAAAATTGTTTCAAAATGCTACTCCTTCTACAGTTTTAGTCTGATTTCAATATAACTTGGCACACAAGTAGACTACACTAAGATACATAATTCTCTGTATCAGTTTTTGATTTCGATGAACGGTGTTGCTGTGGTTACTAAAAATAGAAATTTTTGTGAAATTCTTTCAAAATGCTACTCCTCCTACAGTTTTGGTCTCATTTCAGTATAACTTGGCACGCAAGTAGACTACATTAAGATACATAATTCGATATATCGGTTTTTGATTTTGATGAACGGTGTTGCCTTGGTTACTAAAAATAGAAATATCTGTAAAATTGTTTCAAAATGCTAGTCCTCCTACAGTTTTGGTCTTATTTCGATATAACTTGGCACACAAGTAGACTACACTAAGATACATAATTCTGTGTATCGAATTTTAATTTTGATGAAGGTGTTGCCATGGTTACTAAAAATAGAAATGTCTGTAAAATTGTTTCAAAATGCTACTCCTCCTACAGTTTTGGTCTGATTTCAGTATAACTTGGCACACAAGTAGAATACACTAAGAACATAAAGAGACTTTATCAACGATCATTATTCTATTTAGTTTCAAATCCCAGCTGCTTAAGTACTTTTCTCTTCCTTTGCTATAAGTTCAAACCAGTAGAGCTTCAGTCTCGACAGAGACTTCTGGTTGCCATAACTTTTGAACCATAGGAGATAGGGACTTCATATTAAGTATGCATACTTCACTGATAAAGCTCTTTCAAACAACACCAAGGTCAATGACCTTGTGACCTTCACTGTGACCTATGTACTAAAAATAGCTTTTTCCACTTTTTGCCATAACTTTTGAACCATAGGAGATAGGGACTTCATATTTAGTACTCATACTCCACTAATAAAGTTCTTACAAACAACACCAAGGTCAATGACCTTATGACTGTGACCTTTATGCTAAAAATAGCTTTTTCCACTTTTTGCCATAACTTTTGAACCATAGGAGATAGGGACTTATTATTTAGTATGCATACTCTGTAAGATTCTCAACAACACATGTACTCAGTAGCCATCTTTAATAACATACACATGACGTCACACATACAAAGACAATACAGTTCACAAGACAAGCGGCATCACTCTGTAAATCTTGTTACATCTCCCTTTTTGAGATATTTGTGAAACAACAGTTTTTACAAATCAGAGAATCTACTGCTAAATAAATGCTATATAAATGTACTGTAAATTATAAATGTCCAAATTTAGAATTCCGTGTATTTAAATTACTCATAATATAATAACAATAAAATATTTATAAAACAAATCTGCCACATTTCAATACATCACTGGACACATGAATTAACTTTAAGAATTAACTTTAAATATAAAAAAAAAGAGTTTGGAAACATCCATACATGTAGACTATCACAACAATGAAATTATTACAGGCTTTAAGTTTGGTATCTTGCCGGTAACACTGACGCTCTTCCGGACCTTGTGAATCGGACTTTGGGATTTGACATTTTCACATTTTCATTATTTTCACATATTTTGACACTTTCACTTTTCACTGCCTTTACTGGCTGACATGACTCTTTAGTATTGATAACACTCATCGAATCTGTCTGCGTTGAATCTGCCTGCATTGGTGGAATGATCACTACTTCGTCTTCTTCCTCCCTTGAATTTTCTGGAATGCTCCTTTCCTTGGTTTTCACTAAATCCTTGTGATTTCACCTGAACATCCGGTTTCCTGATTTTACCATGTAGGACCTTGGTTCCTCGCATTGTTTGAAGACTTGTCCTGGATTCCATGAAGTTGATGATGATTGATGTGAAGGAATTCTAATTACGTCTCCTTTCGCTAATGGTGTTCTTTCTTTGGCATCTCTATCATAGTAGTGTTTTTGCTTCTGCTGTTTGGATTGTAACTTTTTCCTGATGGATTTCCCAGGGAAGTTTTTGGGTGTGTAGAGTGACGATTTCGCTGGAATGAAAGATCTGGTTCTGCGGCCCATCAGAAGTTGCACGGGTGAAAGTCCCACACCAGGAAGTGGTGTATTGCGAAGCTCTAAAAGAGATAAATACGGATCTTGGTGGTCTTCAATGGCCTTTTTCAGAAGTTTTTTGGCTGTCTGTACGGTCCTCTCTGCAAGTCCATTGTTCTGGGGGTACCTTGGAGATGATGTGATGTGCTTGAAACCGAAGTCTCTAGCAAAAGCTTGAAATTCGCAGCTTGAATACTCTGGTCCATTGTCGCTAACAAGTGTTTCTGGAATGCCATATCTAGCAAAGTTTTGACAGACATTTGATAACTGTCAGACTTTTGGTATCCTGTAACATTGACAGTTCGAAGAACTTAGAGTAGTCCACAAGTACTAGGTAAGAGTCTCCATTCAAGTAAAAGAGATCAGTGGCCACTTTTTGCCATGGTCGGTTAGGTACTTCATGTTGTAAAAGTGGTTGTTTCTGCTGTTTATTTCTGTGTTTATTGCAAACTTCACACTGTTCTACAAGGTCTTTAATTTGTTGACTCATCCCAGGCCAGTACAGTAATTCTCGTGCTCTGCTTAAGGTTTTTTCAATTCCCATGTGACTTAGATGAATTCTTTTCAGCATTTCATCACGCATAGATAATGGAGTAATGATTATCTCCCTTGAACACAAGTCCGTCAGATATGTTGATCTCATCTCTGAAGTTCCAATACAGATTTAACTCTGGATCAATTTTCTGCTTGGATTCTGGCCAACCATTAATCACGGTTTTTATCAGTTTCCCAAGTATTTTGTCCTTTGCAGTTTCAGCCTGGAATCTTTCCACATTTTCACGTTATCGGTTTGTTCTCGAGTATACGAACCTCAAAGTCATCTTCTGATTCATCATCTCTTAATGCTGCGCGACTAAGAGTATCAGCAATGTGAAGTGTTTCTCCTGGAGAGTACTTTACTCTCAAGTCATACTTCTGGATTCTTAACATCATTCTCTGCAATCTCGGTGGTGCATTGGATAATGGCTTTTTGTAAAGGCTTTCCAATGGCTTATGGTCCGTTTCTATGTCCACTACTTTCCCATACACGTAATCCTGAAACTTATTGAGTCCAAACACAATAGCGAGTAGCTCTTTTTCAATTTGAGCATAGTTCTGTTCAGCCGAATTTAAGGATCTCGACGCATAAGCTATCGGTTTATTTCCTTGTAGAAGACATGCTCCCAGTCCTACAGAAGAAGCATCTGCTGAAATTTTCACTGGAGCTGACACGTCATAGTATAAGTATTTGAGAACAGGTGCACTTGTAATTGCCCTTTTCAACTCCTCCAACGCTTGTTGGTGTGTCTGTGTCCAATGCCATTCAACATTCTTTTCTAGAAGTTGACGCAACGGTCTGTTCACTGTTGACATATTGGGTATGAATTTTCCTAAATAGTTAATCATTCCCAGGAATCTTTGTAGGTCTTTCTTGTTTTCCGGACTCTTCATCTCAACTATTGCTTGAACTTTACTTTGACAAGGCTTCAATCCATCGGGTCCAAACATATGACCTACGAATTTGACTTCTGACTGCCTGAGTTTACATTTTTGTCTTTTAAACCTCAAGTCAACTTCTTGTGCTCTTGCTAACACAGCTGAAAGTCTCTGATCATGTTCTTCTTGATTCCGTCCATAAATCAAAATGTCATCAGCTATAGTACTACACCCATCAATGTCGGAAAAGATTTGCGATATTGTTCTCTGAAAAATTTCTGGAGCACTAGAAATTCCGAAGGGTAGACGTTCAAACTTGTATCGCCCGTAAGGAGTATTAAATGTTGTCAACCAAGTGCTCCTCTCTGACAACTTGATTTGGTAAAATCCTGAGGCAGCGTCAAGAGTACTGAAAACTTTTGCATCTAAAGTTGCGGCTACCTCCTCAACTGTTTTCAGCGGATAATGTTCCCGTTGAATTCCGCGATTCAAGTCCCTTGGGTCCAAACAGATTCTTACTTTTCCATTGGGTTTTTCTACAATGACGATCGGATTAACCCATACTGTTGGTTTTTCTACTTTCGTGATGACTTTCTCACTAACCATCCCGTCTAACTCTTCCTTGACTTTCGGTTTTAATGCGTGTGCAACTCTTCGTGGAGGGTGAACTATAGGTGTAACGTTTGGATTCACTTTAATGTCATATTCTCCTGGCAAACATCCGATGCCAGAAAATAAGTGTTGGTATTCCTTGATGATACTGTCAGTACTCGTTGTACTTTGATTTTCATCGACCAGATTTACACGTTGAACAAGCTTCAAATCCAGACAAGTTTGTAGGCCAAGTACAGGTACGTCATAATCCACAACATGAACTACAGCATCATAATACTTCTGTTTGTATTCTAACGCAACGTGAGCCTTGCCAATAGCTTTGACTTCATCCTTGGAGTATGAGATTAATCGCGACTTCGATTTGCGAATATCCTTGATTCCTGCTTCTTTGCAAAGTTTCTGCGTGATCATATTACACTGTGCCCCTGTATCTATCTTGAAGTCAACGGAAATGTCATTGATTTTCACTCGAACCATCCAGTCCAGTTCCCTATCCTTGTCCGTGGTCTCGATCCCGTATGCTAGGAATTCGTTGTCTGACAGTGAATCTCCGTCTGCATCTGAATCGGACTCATGCTGGAGAATGTGCACACGGTCTCCCCGACTTTTACACATTTTTTCAAAATGATTCATTTTCTTGCATTTTCTGCACTCCTTACCGTAAGCTGGACAGTTTCCTCGAGCATGAGAAGTTCCACAGCGTTTACATTTTCCTTGCCGTGATTTGCTTTTGTCTCTATCCCGTGTCGGTTTGTTGTTTTTATGACGCGAATTTCCTCTGCCACGTCTGAACCCGCCATGTGCTCCTTGCGCGACCACCTGATTTATAGCTTTCTCATCTGCGATATTTTTAATTTGTGATTCACTGGCTTCATTAGCACGACAACTGTCTATAGCCCTCTGTAATGTCAGGTTTTCTTCTCTCAACAGTCTCATTCTTGCAGAGTCACTCTTGATCCCGCATACGATCCGATCTCTGATAAGAGAATCTTGTAAATTTTCAAACTCGCAACTCGGAGCTCTTTGTTTTAGATCAGTAACATACGCATCTATGCGCTCACCTTCTTTCTGTACCCTGGTGTTGAACATGTGCCTCTCATATGTAATGTTCTTCCTCGGGTTGCAATAAGCCTCGAATTTTTCACAAATGTCCTTGACTTTTTCTTTATCTTTGTCATCCCAGGTAAACGTATTATAAACCTCAATGGCTTCAGCGCCAACCACGTGGAGTAAGGTCATAGCCTGCACCTTATCATCTTTCTCCGCTGTTCCGGACGCTATATTGTATATGTCGAATTGCTGCTTAAATCGCCTCCAATTCTTCTTTAAGTTTCCGTTTAAGTTGAGCGCGGCTGGAGGGTTTAACCGGTCTATTTTTCTGCTGACACCATGTAAGATTCTCAACAACACATGTACTCAGTAGCCATCTTTAATAACATACACATGACGTCACACATACAAAGACAATACAGTTCACAAGACAAGCGGCATAACTCTGTAAATCTTGTTACATACTCCACTGATAAGCCCCGTGGGGATCCGGGTTAGAATAGGTCCTCAGTACCCCCTTGCTTGTCGTAAAAGGCGACTAAATGGGGCGGTCCTTCGGATGAGACCGTATAAACCGAGGCCCCATGTCACAGCAGGTGTGGCACGATAAAGATCCCTCCCTGCTCAAAGGCCGTAAGTGCCGAGCATAGGCCTAAATTTGCAGCCCTTCACCGGCAATGGTGACGTCTCCATATCAGTGAAATACACGTGTATGCCTTTTCTCCTTAGTAAATTGACATGAAAAGTTTTATTTCAAAGTTTAGGTAACATGCTCATCGTTTGAAGTATTAAAAAGTCTTAATTTCTTGAATGATGAATAAAACAAACAAGCTTTTCTCCCTTGATTCAAATATCGTTTTAAAATATGTGCCTCTCTCACTTCATAAGTGATATTTGTTTAATTTAACAGCATAGTATTTGGTCAAGTCTTATTTTGGTGAAAAGTGCAAAAATGCAACTTCCCATCTCAATACATTTTTTAAAAGGTTTAAAAATGTATTAGGTTTTCTTACTGCAAACATTTTTGGGGAATTTTTGGAGGATGTATTTGAACATTTTACACAACGAAAATTTTTAATAACTCGTACCATTTAATTAAAAGCAATATTGATAAAAAAACTTTGGTAACTCCGGTGTAGGAGAAAAGAAAGATTTATTCGTGGTATGTATCCTTAAAACCTTTAGGCTGTTCAAAATTAATTCTACGTTTAACGTCACATCTAAAGTTCAAAACCTACGAGGGAGGGAGGAAAAAAATAAACAAACAAAAATTTCAAACAATTGTGAATTTATCTAAATTAACCTATTCACTACATTAAAAACACTTCATTTGAGTAATAAGAGTATTGGATATGACACCTAAGTTTAATCTGTATAACAGAGTTTTTCCTTATAATAGCAGTGGATTACAAAAGTTCATAGATGCATATTTCAATAAAAGTAAAAAAGGATATTTCTTTCGACATGTGCTCATGTGCTATATTTGTAACGATAGCAGTATTCAGGTAACGATTTTATCACTGCGTTTGATTCTTTTCTCAACCTGCAAGTGGTTTTTGCTCTACATGAATGTATTCTATGTCAGTGGTTTTTTTTTCTATATTGCAGCAAATGCAATTAAAAATTAATAATTTACTTCTCAGTATAATTCTAGTTTTTGTTGGATTTTTACTTTTCAAACATATATTTGGTCAGTTTATAGACTTCTAAAAACTATGCTAACGGAGAAGTTTAAATGTCGACAGGCAGGATAGAAAATCACTCAAGTGAAACAAATGTACCAGGCTTTATATAGCAGGTATAGGTGGCCAAAATTTTCAAATTAATATGGCGGATCGAAGAAATATGGCAGACAAAGGAGTACAGGATTGTAATAACTCGTACAAAGGTGAAAAATGATACCTTTAAAAGAGTTCATGTCAGCTTTTAAGTTCAGAGCAAAAACAAACTGGAAACATTCTCCAACCAACACCTCTAAATGTCTCGATTCTTTGGGAAATTTTTTAACCTATTGCATCAAAGATTTTTAATTTAATAGTTTTGCAAAAATTTTTTTTTTTAACCTATTGCATTTGATTGTATATTATGATTGTATATTATTTAACGTCCCTCTTGAGAATTTTTCAAAGATTTTTAATTTAATAGTTTTGCATTAAAATAAGTTTTTTTTTTAAATGAAAATTATTGGATGCCAAATTAATTAAAGATGTAGCTAATTTGAACATCTTATCAGTGATTATTTTTCGGCAGGATATTGAGAATATGGATAATTTAAAATCACTTTGCAAATATCAACTTGGTAAAGTTCTTAAGTTCGCTTTCCGTACTAGTGTGACTGCTACCCCAAGAGGGGAATAATAAATACTCTGCTCCTGGGACAGTCGGGTTCGGGTGACTGTCACTTGTCAGTGACTTTTTACTATTTTAGAATCACACAGAGTAAAACAAAGATAACAAAGATTTGATGAAATTTATTTACAATTAATCAATATGAAAAACTTCCAGTTAAGCAAAGTATAAATGAAAAAAAAATAGGATGATATGAATGATAATGAAATTTTCAAGGGGTTTAATGAAATAATTTAAGAAAATATAGGTTTTTGAACCTAATTTAGAATTGTACTCTACTAATTAGTTTATTTTAGATCGGGCTCGAAATTCCTGATATTTAGATTAAATATGGCGCTGAACTTGAAGTGGATTAATTTTGGAGAGAAAAAATTAGTAAGTTATTGGGATGTGCCCTTAAAATTGATACCGAAATCGGTATTTAGTGCTCGAAAACGGGAAGATGAGCTTACCCGTAGCTAAGGTGCTAAGAGCAGTGGACGCAAGAACTCGCAGTCCGCTGAGACTATCGAAACACGGCCTTATATAGGGTGAGTATACAAACGAAATGGTCAGCCAACCATGAAACGTAAAAGTACATCTTATTGGATAAAATAACTGATGATAGGCCTATCAGGTAACATTTAAGGTATAAGCTTACGGAATTAAAGGCAATAAGGACGACAAGTGTATACAAAAACGGACTTAAAAGCATGAGGCAAGTAAACTAAGGACTTTAAGGAAATATCTACTATCTTTGTACTATATTGCTACTATTATTGAATATTCTTAGATTTAATAGTAATTAAAGGGCTCACTCAACAAATTAAAGTTATTTCTTGTAGGAGATGCACATCCTTTGCGCGTTCCAGTCATCATCAAATAACATAATTTCGTCTCTATTCACCGACGAGTTGGTTCGCACTAATCTCTCCTCTTCAAAGAGTGGGTTTTGCTCACAGAATTCTTTAAGTTCTTGCCTTTTTCTTCTCTCGTCTTCTCGTCGCTGTTCCCGCTCCTCTTGTTTGTTCATTCTTCGAGGGAGATTAGCCTCCCCGGGCGGCACATAATTTTTGTTGATGACCTCAATTTCTAACCAAAGTCCGTCGACTTGATCCCTACGGTGTGCTGTGGTGATATGCTTTCTTACATTTCCTTTTGTTTTGAAGCACTGTTTGCAGGATTTGCACTTGAATAGTCTTCTTTTTTCTTTGTGTACATCAATCCAGTGATCTAAAAGTTGTCCATACCGGCGGTAATGAGCAATGGACTCGCAGCTGGATACTGGGCATCTCATCCCTTCTGCTGGAAACACCGGCCGCTGTTCCTCCTCAAAATCCTCCAGCTCCTTCTCGAATTCCGCAAGATTAAATTCAAAGGCCATCACTAAAAATAATCATAAAGCCTTACTCCTTGGATAAGGGAAAAAAATAATCTTTTTTTTCTTCGTGACATTATAAATATACGCATGAGAAATACTTTTATCACTAAAGAATTAATTATAAATTTAATTCTTGAATGACATTAATCTATTTACTAACATATATATATTAGAGGAACAAAGTGCATGACTGCATGCATTGGTTTATTAGTATTAAAACATTGTTAATAAATTTAATGTTTTATAAATCTAAAATGTCTCGTGGTTTCACGACACGTCCAGTCTTGTAATAAACTGGTGGTTCCGGTTCAGCTACTGGAACCTCTGCATTTTCTGCACTGTCTGCGATCTGCTCTCTATTGTCATCCTCCATCTGAAGTTCCTCTTGACCTAATTGTGCACCTAAATAGGGTTTCAAGTGATCAACATGTGCATTTACTGAATTACTCCCTTCTTTTGAAAGAGTGAAAGTTACATCATTAACTTTTTCTGTTATGGTATAAGGGCCCGTCCAACCTCACCCTAGTTTCTGACTTGCTAATGGCGGATACCATCGCCAAACTTTTGATCCCACCTGAAAATTCCTAACTTTTAATGATTTTTCATAATAGTCTTTCTGTCTTTGAGCTGCTATACGTAGATTTTCGTAAGCAAACTGAAATGGCATATTTCACCCATTCTACATATTGTATGGAACATTGATGTTCAATGTCGTTGGGGGGATTTCCTACCATCAGGTCTATAGGGCACTTAATTTCCCTCCCTAACATTAATAGATTTGGACTACAATGAGTGCTTTTACGTTCTGTGGCTCTATATGCCATGCGCAAATATGGAAGATGATCGTCCAAATTCTTTTGATTGTCTTCTACAAATATTGATAGCATTTGGAGTAGGGTCCGGTTGAATCGTTCAACTAACCCATCGGATTGTGGGCGGTAAGGATTTGTTCTAGTTTGTTTGATGCCAAATTTTTCATTTACTGCTTTGAATAAATTTGACTGAAATTCGGGACCTTGGTCAGTATGAATTTGTGTGGGGCAACCAAATTTGGTGAAAACCTCTGTAACTAATTTGTCTGCTACTGTTTGAGCAGTATGATTTGAAACAGGAAAGGCATCTTTCCATTTTGTAAAGTAATCTCCAAACACGATATTGTACTCATTTCCCTTTTGAGAAATTGGTAATTGACAAGTATGTCGACTGCGACACATTGTAAGGGGGCAGTAGCTACAAATTGTTTTAATGGACTTTTTCCCAACCCTGGACCTGGCTTAACCTTGCAGAGAGATCACACTGTGCGCACCATCTTTATTACACTTATCCATACCAGGCCAATAAAACCGACGCTTTATCCAATCAGTTGTTCTTTCAATACCAAAATGACCTGAGGTTGTTTGTTTATGCAGCTGATCAAAAATTTTCTCTTGCAAGTTTTTAGGTACAAAGATTGTTTTAATTCACCATGTAACCTTCTTTCATCTTTCAATTTTCTATATAGCAACCCATTGTCAAGGATGAGAGATTTCCACTGGCACCAAAGAGATTTGACGTCTGGATGAAAATTTTGAATGTCATTTTTCGACGGCCTATCATGAGAGTTTTTAAGAAATTACAAAATTGGCTGAATGATTGCATCAGCTTCTTGAAAACTTTTCAATTCTTCTACAGACCATGAATCTAGCCAGTTAGAAGCTACAGAACCACCAATGTCACCAGATGTACAGGTAACTTGAACAGGACTAACAACTGAAACATCACCTTCACAATCAAGAACATCATCAGACTGAATAAAGTCTGGCTCCTCATGAACAATCTGATTCAGATCAAAGTGATCTTCTACAGCACTAGACTCTCTCTCAGTACACTCAAAATCTTCTTTCATACAATCAGAACACTGCTCATTTTTGCACTTTCTATGAGAAACTCTAGACAATCCGTCTGCATTTAAGTGTTTGTTTCCAGGACGATATTGCATCTCAACATCATACGAGTCAATGATACTGAGCCACCTAGCCATCATACCCTCTGGTTCTTTAAACCTTTTCAACCATAACAAAGGAGCATGGTCTGATCTCAACAAAAACTTCCTGCCTAACAAATAGTGTCTAAACTGTTTAAGAAATGTGACTACAGCTAAGAGCTCTCTTTTAGTTGTACAATATTGTCTCTGTGCTTTGTTAAGGGTGCGACTTGCATAAGCTATGACCCGTTCTTCTCCATCCTGTATCTGTGAAAGAACAGCGCCCATACCAAAACCACTAGCGTCTGTGTCTAAAACAAATTTCCCACTGTGAATAGGGTAAGCCAAAATTGGAGTTGTTAATAAAGCACTTTTAAAAATTTCAAATGATTTCTGACAATTTTCATCCCATATGAATGGAATTTTTTCCTAGTCAAATTAACTAAAGCACTGGCTTTTTCTGCAAAATCTTGGATGAATCGCCTGTAGTATCCTACAAACCCTAGAAAACTTCTCACTTCTTTCCGAGTGCTGGGTATTGGCCAATTTTCAACAATCTGAGTTTAACTTTTTGATGGGTCTGTTTGTTCCCTTGACCAGAAACAATATGCCCTAAATATTGAACCTCTTTCTGAAACAATTTACACTTTGATGGTTTTAATTTCAAATTGGCCTCCCTGAATCTAATAAACACTTCTCTAAGATTTAACAGAGTGGATTCAAAATCTGTGGCAAAGACAATGACATCATCAAGGTAACACAAACACTTTTTCCATTGTAAATTTCTAAGAACAGACTCCATGAGCCTTTCAAAAGTAGCAGGGGCATTAGATAAGCCAAAGGGCATGACATTTAAATGAAAAAGGTCTCTATGACTACTAAATGCAGTTTTGACTTTATCTTTTTCAGCTATAGGTATTTGCCAGTAACCACTTGCAAGATCTAAAGTGCAGAACCATTGTTGACCTGTGAGAGTATCGATGGTTTCATCGATTCGAGGAAGAGGATAAGCATCCTTCTCTACTAGGGTATTTAATTTCCTAAAATCGATGCAAAATCGAGGACTCCCATCTTTCTTAACAGCTAAGAGAACTGGAGATGACTAGGACCATTGCTAGGTTCTATAATCTTTTGTTCGAACATGGAGTCAATTTCCCTATCAATGGTTTCTTTTTGTGACCACGGGACTCTACGAGGGCGTATTTTCACTGGCTTTTGATTTCCCGTATCAATCTCATGTTCCACTGAGTGTGACCAAAGGGACCCATGGGAGAAGAAAATATGTCTTGAAATTCAAAAATCAGATCTTTCAATTTTTGTCTATTTTCAGCTGAGAGATCAGATGAATTACCATCTAGCAAAGATTTCAAGTGATCAGGAAGTTCATTGCCATGAGTTTTCCCATCCAAATTTTCATCGGAGTCAGTTGGGGCTATGACTTTTGAAACAGCCTGTACAGAAACAACAATAGAGTCTTTTGTAAGCTTGATACCCTTTTGACTAAGGCTCAGTACTGATAAACAGACTGTTTAGTTGTCTTTTTCTGGCTTAACTACTGACCTAGCCACCAATAAACCTCTATGTCTTCTGAGGCTTCAAGAAGACAATATTCCCCTAATTATTCTCTGTCTATTGTTCCTACCATAAACATTTCTGATTGGGCTGGAATTGTGACATTCTCGTTCAGGGTCACCCTAGTTTGATCATATTTTTCCTGGGGAGAAAACAATTTGATCTTTCCCAAACTTGTTTTAATGATTTTTTCTTTACTTGCAGACAGACATCATATTTTGTCATGAAATTCAGACGTAATAGAGCATGGTACTTCTGATCAGAAAACTGGATATTGGCAACTATGAATTCACTTTTGATATTTTTTTCTCGTACTTGCATGTCTAACTCTATTTTTCCATAAACATCTAAATTATCTCCCTTGACAGAAATCAAAACAAGAGAAACAGGTTGTAAATCTACAAGATCCATGCCTAACTCCTGAAAAAAATCTGATGACAGAATTGACACAGATGCTCCTGTGTCAAGCATTGCTAGAACTGAGGTGTTTCCTATCCTAGTCTGTACACTCAAGGAGTTTTTTGCTGAAGACACATTAGTAAGTAAAACTGAACTTGGATTTTCACTATCTTTTATGGACAGGTTTGGCTCCTGCTTTTCTGAAACTTGAATACCAATGCTTTGTTGGGGACTCGAATTTTTGTCATCTTCATAATCCAAAAACCTAACTTTTTAAATAGGTCTTTTTTTCAGAACAGACTGAACCTTCGACCTCAAGATCGGTCCTTTCTAGTTTCCCGAAGTCATTGCTTTCTTGGGGCATTTCGTTTCAATGTGACCCACACCTCTACAAAATGAGCAAACAATTTCCCTGCTTTGACCTTCTCTATACTTGATATCGCGATTAAAATGCATTACTCTTTGGCAAAGAGGTAGGAAGATCTGTTGGGTGGGGGCAATGTGCTATTCAATACAATGCAAGATCGATCAGTGAAGCATTTATAAGGACTATTACTTGTCTATTTTGTACCCTTTCATTTGATTCACTCACTCTCAACAACTGATCTAGCTTTTTCTCCAATCTCTCTATTCTGTCATTTTTAACATTTTTTAATTAAGTACTCCTCGTTAAATTTTCATTGAAAATCGTCACATTTTTAAGCAGATAAAATAAACCCTATTTAACATTCTACTGGTTTTTAATCTGTCAAAACACTTTCTAAATTGCTTCATATTCAGCGGCATATGCAATCGCCTGCGCTAAAGATTTAGGGTGTCTAAATTGAAAATGAGCGGTAGTAAGTTAGATAACTGCGAGGTACTCAAACAATGTATATACCTATTGTTGGAATAAAAAACTCTCGAGAGGAAGATTACTGTATGGAATATGTGGGTACTCTTCTGATGGACAATTGCGTGGATTTGGACTATTACTTCTTTGTCTATTTTGTACTCCTTTCTTTGATTCTACATTCTCTAAACTAACACTTGTACACATCTCTCTATTCTGTCATTCATAACATTTGATTGAGTACCCTCTAAAGTTTTGCTAGGATTGGTCACAGATTCAAAAGTAACTTTTTCTCTTGAAGCCATTTTCAAAAATTTTCTTGTCTTGATTTGAAAACAAAATGGTTTTTCAGATGTGTGAATTGTAGAATTTACAACAATTTATGAATGTGTCATGTAATCCTCTACACTCCACCATTTCTGATCATCATAAGGGGATTAATAAATACTCTGCTCCTGGGACAGTCGGGTTCGGGGTGACTGTCACTTGTCAGTGACTATTTACTATTTTAGAATCACACAAAGTAAAACGAAAATAACAAAGACTTGATGAAATTTATGTACAATGAATCAATATGAAAAACTGGTACTTCCAGTTAAACAAAGTATAAATGAAAAAAAAGGATGATATGAATAATAATGAAATTTTCAAGGGGTTTAATGAAATAATTTAAGAAAATATAGGTTTTTGAACCTAATTTTCCCCCGCTTTCGCGAAAGCGAGGGGACATTAAATCTCATTCGTCTGTCTGTCTGTCCGTCAGTCTGTCCGTCACAAAAACTTTAACCTTGCCCATAACTTTTGATGTAGTATACCTATGACTTTCATATTTCACATGTGTATTCCTTGTGACAAGACCTTTCTTTGGGTACCACCAAATTTGACCTTTTGACCTTGACCTTGGAGTTTGACCCACTTTTACACAAAAATTCCACACTTTTACTTTGGCCATAACTTTTGAATAGGAGGTACTAGGACTTTCATATTTCACATATGTATTGTTTGTGGAAAGACCTCTTATTGGATAACAACAACCTTGACCTTTTGACCTTGACCTTGCAGATTTACGTACTTATAAAAAACTTTAACCTTGACCATAACTTTTGAATGGTGAGGACTAAGACTTTCGTACTTCACATATGTAATCCTTGTGAGAAGACCTTTCATTGGATACCAATAACTTTTACCCTTTGACCTTGATCCTGGAGTTTTAACTACTTTTAAAAAACTTTAACCTTGGTCACAACTTTTTAACAGTAGATACTAGGACTTTTATATTTCACATATGTATTCCTTGTGGCAAGACATTTAATTGGATGCCAACAACCTTGACCTTGACCTTGGAGATTTACATACTTATGAAAAAACTTTAACCTTGACCACAACTTTTAAACGGTGAGGGCTAGAGCTTTCATACTTCACATATGTAATCCTTGTGAAAAGACCTTTCATTGGATACCAACAACTTTTACCCTTTGACCTTGACATTGGAGTTTTATTAGAATAACTACTTTTTCAAAAAAAAAGTAACTTTTGTTACAACTTTTGAACGGTAGACACTAGGACTTTTATGTTTCTCATACGTATTCTTTGTGGAAAGTCCTTTCATTGGATATCAACAACTTTGACCTTTTGACCTTGAACTTAAAAATTTACGTACTTATAAAAAAACTTTAACCTTGATCATAACTTTTGAACAGTAAGGGCTAGGGCTTTCATACTTCACATATGTAATCCTTGTGAGAAAACCTTTCATTGGAAATCAACAACTTTGACCCTTTGATCTTGACCTTGGAGTTGACCGACTTTTAAAATACTGTTTACTTTGGACACCGAAAGCGGGGGATCACAATTCTTTGAATTTGCTTGTTTAGAATTGCACTCTACTAATTAGTTTAATTTAGATCGGGCTCGAAATTCCTGATATTTAGATTAAATATGGCGCTGAACCTGAAGTGGATAAATTTTGGAGAGAAAAAATTAGTAAGTTATTGGGATGTTCGCTTAAAATTGATACCGAAATCGGTATTTAGTGCTCGAAAACGGGGAGATGGGCTTATCCGTAGCTAAGGTGCTAAGAGCAGTGGACGCAAGAACTCGCAGTCCGCTAAGACTATCGAAACACGGCCTTGTATATTGTGAGTATACAAAAGAAATGGTCAGCCAACCATGAAACGTTAAAGTACATCTTATTGGATAAAATAATTGATGTTAGGCCTATCAGGTAACATTTAAGGTATAAGCTTACGGAATTAAAGGCAATATGGACGACAAGTGTATACAGAAAAGGACTAAAAAACATGTGGCAAGTAAACTAAGGACTTTAAGGAAATACATACTTTATATCTTTGTTCTATATGGCTATTATTATTGAATATTCTTAGATATAATAGTAATTCAAGGGCTTATTTAATATAGGGATAAATTAATTAGATAAGTATGAGTTTTATCACACTAGCAATAAACATTGACAAAGGAAATAATGGTATTTAAACTCCGGCTAGAGGTTAGGGTAGGAACAGATGCCGACCCCCGCCGTGTGCTCATTGTCGTAAACGAAAAAAAAAATGGAACATACAGTATGAAAGTAATGGAACAATTTGTATGAAAAACATCAATCAACATTGATCAAAAGGGACAAAATTAACGTCTTCTAGTTTTCATAGAAAAAGAAATCTCTTTAGTCTTACGCTTATGTTTATAGTTCAATAGTAACTCGCAATATTGATCGAGATGTATGTATCTATTGGAATTTCCACGGGTACCAATTGCACCCCGTTATTATCAGATATATATTTGTATTCATATGATGCAGAATTTGTACAAAAATCATTTGCATGGAAAGAAGAAAACACTTGCTGTGGCCTTAAACTCAACATTTAGATGTATCGACGACGTTTTGCCAATTAACAATGGCAATTTCCATTCTTATGTCGATAGGATATTTCCTTGTGAGCTTAAGATAAAAGATAACACAGATTCTGACACTTCCGTTTCATATTTGGATATTTCACTTGGAAAAAAAAACGTTAATGGTTATCTAAGAACCAAGCTCTATGATAAACGTGATGACTTTTAACTTTTCTATCGTCAACAATGTGTGGGTGTTTTTCGAGGTATGAAGGGATCCACAATTTTTTATTCACTATTAATGTGATTTTCTGCATCCACGACATTGAATCCCCAAGAGCCCACATTTTTGAACCTCACGAAAATATATTGTGATTTTACAGTATTTACACCAATTAATGAAACAACGTTTGCCAATTATTTCATTAGAGAAAGTACATGGTTTTGTAAATTTCATTAACTATCCTATAGTTAATATCTTGCAAGTTGTCCCGAGGATATAATATCCAATTATGTTTATGTAATTGTTTTTTTTTTCGCACCCAATTATTATTTTTAATTGCCAACTTAGAGAAAGTACATGGTTTTGTAAATTTCATTAACTATCCTGAAGTTAATATCTTGCAAGTTGTCCCGAGGATATAATATCCAATTATGTTTATGTAATTGTTTTTTTTTTCGCACCCGATTATTATTTCTAATTGTCAATTTATTAACTTTCAAAAAAAAATGAAACTAATTGGATTTTCAATCCTATATAAGTATAGTGAAATGTCCGTTGTCTTTAAATAATTAGAAAGAACTTTCCCCAGAGAGCTTCTTGTATTGAACCCTTGGCATACCTTGGAACATTTCTCATGAGAGATGCTGGATGTTTTCAAGTTGCTTTTAAGTTTACAGTTTGCAATTCTGTTGAATGGTGCAATTGCTGATGAAACAAATGACGAAGTGAATATCAATGACGACTTTGATTTCAATGCGACTCACGTGATTCTGCAAAGTATTCTGCTTTGTGGTACTGATATCATATGCGATAAGTCGATCCTGACTTCACTAGGGATTCCAAATGACACAATGCCTACAACAAAATGTCCCCCATGCTCCTGTGACACAGATAACTGTTATTTACAAATGTTTTCTCCGCAATGCTGTCCTGATTTGTTTTTTTCGCACGGACTTGCGGAATGCACTAATACACATGTTTTGCCTTACAAAAATGCAGAGCCAGAAGTATTGATTTCGAACTGTCCAAAGGGCACTGATGTAAATCTATCCAACAACTGCACAAAAGAACGCGCAGAGATCGATCTACTTCATCTCCCACCTGTTGCTGCATCCACAAGCTGGGTATCCTATAGGAACAAATTTTGCGCCCATTGTCACAAAGAGACAAATTACGCCGAATGGGACTTATTTTTTAAATGTCCTTCTTCCACAGATTTCAACTACCTTTCATCATACGAAGAAGTAATGGCATTTGCAAAATCAAAATCCTGTGGTATTCATTTTCAGCACCCAGAAACATCGACAAAAACTTGCTCTATAAGTCATTCTACTAAAATTGCTTCCTGCAATATAACAGGTACTTGGATACTTTTTGACAAACAGATAGAAAAGGCATGCTTAAGCGGTTATGAAGCACCACAGGGAATATTTAGAAATATATTTTGCAAAATTTGCAACCCCCCTAAATTTGAAAAACAATTTTTATTTGAAACGTGTACATTTCCAAGCACATTTAAGAATGCTTGTTCTAATCTGCCGGAATTACAGGCATCATTTCCTTACAAAAACATTTTCTGCTTTGTTTGCAACATCGGCGATAGTGGTCAGGAATACTACAGCGATGTAAGATTACTTGATTCCTCGGAGTCCTATGTCGGAAATGAGTTCATATTTGATTTAACATTTGCATATCGAAAAGAGCATGTCCATGGATATATACAAAAACTTCGAATTCTTGAAAAGTCTCAAACAAATATAAATAATTCAAGCACCGAGGTCCGCTCAGAGGAAACTGAAATTCGGACAGCTTCGGACATAATCGTCCTACCAGAGGCTAATTTCTTTTGTTCACCGAAACCAGAAAATGCTGACTTATCATCCAATCCAACAACTGTAAATCCTACAGGTATTCACTATTCCGTCAACTTGACAAATCTAGTTTATTCCGGTTTCTCTTTATCAGGAAAAGGTACCTGTACACCCGGGTTATTACCTAATTATACATTGTCCCTACAAAGAAACTGTTCTTGTACGGTGGGCTGCACTTTGGATTGCTGTGACGATTTTTCGGTAAGACAAAAATGGACTTGCATCAGTGATGTGTACCCGGGAAGCAGAGGAAATGATACGGTTAAGAACTTCCGAGCAGTTAATGGATGTCGTGAAATGAAGTTTTTTGGAAATCTCTGCAAAGACAGCAATCCTTCTAATTTTTATCATTCAATTCCAGTGCAATCGACAAATACAAATATGGTAACCTATGTCAACATATTCTGTTACATGTGTGGAAAAACCGAAGATCCCAATCTCTCTTACAGCATAACAGATGTAAGTCCATGGCCATTGAAAGTAAGGTGCAGAACGTACATAGATCACCTCAATTTTCAATCATTACAACATATGATTGACAATCTGAAAAGGCGTTCGTGTGACATAAAGTTTGAGCCAACGTCCGCCCCACAGAGATGTGGAATTACCTGTGATGCAGATATCTCATCTTGTAACGTATCGGGGACATGGCAGACATACAATGAAGATGTATTAAAAGCATGTGAGTATGCTGATGAACTGACATTTCCCCCAGTACGATCGGGATCGACAGTCTATAAAAACAAATTCTGTTTAATATGCAATCCAACCGAGGTGAATTCATCCGAAATAATTCAAACATGTAAGCAAGATAAAGACCCGTATTTAGTCAGTGCATGTCATGAATTTCAAAACATTCATGTCTGCTCCAAGTACAAAAATATTTTTTGCGAACTGTGCAATGATGTGAACATTTGGAACTGTGAAAATAAAGTACCTTTCCAGAAATTCCCCACGACCAGTTGGCATCAGTTTTTTCCTGTAGATTACATATATAGTGTCAAAGCACCATTTTCCGTTGTTTCCCATGATGATTTCGATGATGATTCCTTTCAAGGGAAAACTACAGTATGTTTACCTCACCAGGACTACGATGGAAGTTCTGTAAGCACTATTTATCTTGGCCTTTTTGTAAACTTTTCGTGAAATATTTTTGAAAAGGTATTGAAAATGCAGCAAACTGCAAATTTGTTTTCCAGAAAGAAATGTTAATTATGCATTGAATGTCATTTGTTAAGTTTCTGTTGTCATTGAAATAATAATAATAATTCTTTCTCATAACGGTAATTTTTGTCCTTAACGCCGTCCATACTATCCTCCCTTCCCCAATCAACTAAAATTATTTTTACAGAATCAAAAGATTCACATCATGCATTCAAGGAAGAGGTTTGTTATTTTCTTGTTCTTAAGAACAAATTTACCTCAGTTCCTCGAAATGGAAAATCGATGTTTACCAGTGATCATTTTTTTTATTCTGATGGACTTAGGAGTAAGATGAGTTTCAATTGGTATTTTATGCCTTAACTGAAACTTAAGCGCTATTTAATTAAAAAGCTGCATTTCAACCTTGAGATTTACTGGCAAGACACTGTTATATAAATTGTCTAGATTCGGTATTCATGTGATGGCTTAAATGCATTCTAAAAAGTGAGTCAATAAGGATCAGTGGCGGATCTGAGAAAAATTAAAAACAATATATATGTAAAAAGGAAAAAACAATGATGGGATTATGTGTCTGAATAATTTTTTGTACGTCAATTATCATGGAGACGGGGGGTGTAAAATTAACCGAGAGATATACCTTTATTTTAAGATGTGATATCACTTGGCAAGGAAAAATTTCATTTTTGTGAAATTCTTCATATGGAGCTCTTCTTCAAAAGGAGATCAATATAGTATAAAATGACCAAATACCCTCAGTCCTCTTAAATAAAGTTTGCCTAAAATAACAAACTATAAAATTATTTTAAAAATAGTTCGGTGCACTCACTCGACCGGCTGACTAAAAATTGTCCGATTGAATATTGTTTTTCACTTTCCGGGACGCAATATTTTTTTTCTCTTCATTCCTTGTATCTCGTCAACAAATATTGTGACATTTTTAGGAAAAAAAAAGAATTTCCCATCTACTTACCGACCCAATAATTTAACCCTGAGTCGGGAGGAGGCAACAAAACAATATTTCATAGATGTCTTTACTTTAATATTATTTCAAGTCATTCATCTTTAAAGTCCCATTGTTGTCTATTAAAATTCCTATAGTTTGCAGTCAAAGGTACTTGGTCACAGATTTGAAGTTAATATTTTCTGTATAATATCACGAATTATATATTTTAAAAGCATTTCACACATAAATTTATTAAAAATCTTTTTTCATTTAAAAGCTATTAAAACTTCAAATTTTTTGGCGGGTTTGATTGACACATCCTTGCACTTTCACAAATTTTAACTTAATTCTTAATCATTCGGTAAAGTGGCAATCTTTTTGTGTATTAATGAGAAATATTAAAACTTTAATCAAGAAAACTAATTTTTTTCAGAGTAGAAATGTTACAAAGCAAAATTCCTTCACAAGTACCGTCATTCCGAACTAAGTTTTGTGTGCAAATCGATCACACTCGTGTTATGTACAGAGTTTTTGTAAACAGGACAGGAGCTCTGTTATTGTTGATTGTTTACGATTCACCGGGTGCGTTCAATCGTCAAAGTCTGCTCACCACAACTGCACGGACTGAGAATATATTGTGTGTTTGTTTTGCTTTCGAACATGTCTACTCTGATTTTTCTGGATTATAGTATTAATATTTTTCATTTATACACAAAAAGATTGCCTCTTTTTGTAAGGATTAGGAATAAAGTTAAAATTTGTTAAGGTGCAAAGATGTGTCAATCAAACCCGCCAAAAATTTTTAAGTTTTAATTACTTTTAAATGAAATGCGATTTTAAATTATTTTTTGTGTGAAATGCTATTAAAATATATAGGCCGTAATATTATACAGAAAAATTACCTCCAAATCTGTGTCCAAGTACCTTTAAGTGTGAAGTTTTACATTACGTCACGATGTAGTTGACAGCTGCGCTCAAGGTAAAATTGTACACGCTTCCCAACTGCAAGCTTTAAGACTGGAACTTTCTTCTTATCCCTGATTGGCTGCTCGTGCAACAGACTATTTCCGTGTCAATGTTCATAATATGAGTTGACCAATTACGTGAATTGTTTACGCTGGATGCATCTGACGGAAAAGATCGTGACGTAATGCAAATCTTCACACTTAACTGAAATTAATAATAACATACTAAATTTTCCTTTAATTTATAGGAAACATGTCGACAACTGATCTGCCTACCTGGTAAAACACTACGGAATGGTACCTGTGTATCGCTTCTATCAAAAACGACAAACCTACGTTACACGCTTGCTGTGAAAGTCAAATTCTCCGTTCTTCCAAGCTTCAATGGAACGACAAAGAAAATGTTAGAATATTTTCGGGACTTCATTGCAGAGAAACTAAAAAAAACTCTACAAGTTGATAATTTTTTTCCCTTTAAACATTTTATTTTAATGATATATACAAGCTGTAGTACATTGAATCTGACACACGGGGATATGTTTTTGTATACAACATTTTTCATTAATAATTTAGTTAACAGAGATAAATTAGAGGAAAGACTGGTACTTTTGACGAAAATGTCTGGTTACTGGAGCCTATCAAATACAACCACCATTGCAGCTGAAATGTCTATTAGTGAAGAAGCATTTATGCTGCCCTATATTTTATCGAAGTATAATAGAAAGGTGCAGTGCATTATCTTTGAGGACGTTCACTTTTTCTATTGTAATTCTGGCCTCTTTAGAAATGTTCTTATTACCCCTTTATTGACATGCCCACAAATACAAATCAAAGATTCTGATTTCAATCAGTCGCTCATCAATGTCAATACTGCTTATACATTCTCAAAATTATCTATTTATAAATCTATAGTCAAGCATTATAGATTCCGAATTTGTGCAACTGACATATCAAAAATTAAACTCATTAAGTTAAATGTTGAAAGTTCACCTCTATCAACGTTGACTCTGATATTTATATGTATTTCTCTTGTTGCTCTTCTGCTGTCCTTCTTTACATACTGTGTATTCCCAAACAAAAGATCTTTTTCCGGAATAATGAACATGATCTTGATTTTATTTTTATTTTTGGCACAGATATGCCAGATCTTGTGTCAATATCCTCCTCACTTCTTAAGCATGGAGCTAATATACGCTTTGTTTCATTTTTCTTGGTTATTGGTATTTTTTTGGATTCAAGTTTGCTCTTTTCATATGTTTCGTGTCATCACATCTGAACAAAGATTGGATGATTCTCCAATATTTTGCAGAAAAACAATGACCAGATATTTTTTATATGCTTTTAGTAGCGCGTCGCTCATTGTTATTTTAACTATTTTCATTTCCCTTCTACTCTCCGATGGCAAAAACACAGGTTATGGTACCGCATTGATGGCACACAAATCACCTTTCGTAGCCTTTCTCATGGTTCCATTTATATTTGTTTTCTCGGCTAACGTAATTTTTTATATATTGACGGCGTACAAAAGATATTTTTTCCCTGATATTGAAAGTACTTCCGAAAATAAAGTTAATTTTTGTCTTCATATAAAGCTGTTTTCCTTGATAAGCCTTTCATGGCTTCTTCAATTCATAAACACTTTCCTGGATATTTCAGTTTTGTCGTACTTCGTTGCAATTTTTGACGGTTTGCAAGGATTGATAATCTTTTTCAGTTGTATCTGTGATAAAAGAGAGAAGTGTTTGTGCTATGAAGCTTAAGGTAAATATTAATTATAATAGTAACTTTATCTGAAGAGTCGTATCACGTCGAGTTTATAGGCGCGGATTATCAGTATCGTGTATTATCGCTAAGCCTCAAGTTTGATCTGATGATCCGCGCCTGTCAACTGGACGTGATACTGCTCTCTTGATCATGATACTGTTATAATGATAGAATTATTAAATACCACCTTAAAATAAGATAAGTATAGTTAATAATCTTTTGAGATAAATAGCATTTTTCAAGGAAAGTAGTTGTCAATGATTTTTTTGATGCGCAAGGAAAATAACGGTATGTTTCAGCGTACTACATCATCTGTATTAAGGGCCGTTGATATGGAATCAGTAAACCACAGTGTGGTGATCCTACGAGTAATACACAGTTCAGTTTACATCAAACGGATTGATTGTATATTGTTTAACGTCCCTCTCGAAATTTTTTCACTCATATGGAGATGCCATCACCTGTCGGTGGAGAGCACTGAATTTTGTCCTATCCATGTACTCGGCACTCAGGGTCACTGAGGGATGTTTTTGTGACAGCACCAACTGCGTCAAAGGAACTCTGTTTCTATGGACTGATTTGAAGGTCAGGCCCCAAGATCATGAAACAGACTTAGACTTAAGTCAAAATTTCAATTATCTATAAAATCTTTAAAACTTGGAAACTCTAATTTGCATACAACGTTTTTCAGTTTTCATTTTGGGCCCTCGAACCCTAAGGCATTTTTTGTGGATCTCGAACCCGCGAACCCCTTGGAAATCCGGGATCTCGAACCCGCGAACCCCATGGGGATCCGGATTAGAGTAGGTCCTCAGTACCCCTTTGCTTGTCGTAAAGGTGACTAAATGGGGTGGTTCTTCGGATGAGATCGTATAAACCGAGGCCCCGTGTCACAGCAGGTGTGGCACGATAAAGATCCCTCCCTGTTCAAAGGCCGTAAGTGCCGAGCATAGGCTTAAATTTGCAACCCTTCACCGGCAGTGGTGACGTCTCCATATCAGTGATATATATTCTGGAGAGGGACGTTAAACAGTAAACAATCACTCAATCAATCGAACCCCTGACGCAAGGATCATTTCCTTACTTTGCGACTCTAGAACAGACGCTGTAACCACTGCGCCATGCGGGTTATTATAATTAAAGGAAGTAATGCTCGAAAACCTCGGTCAATACAATACTTCAAACAATAACGGCCGCCCGTGTGACACAGCGTCTGAAAGAGCGTCTGCTCTAGAGTCGCGGTTCTTGAAATTTCTTGGTGCATTAGTCATTCTATGACATGCTGCCAGTTTTTAAATAATACAAATCTTATTAAGCGATGTTTAGAAGGAAAGGAAGGAAAGTTTAGAAATAAAGAAGTATAAGCTGAATGGAGACGTAGTTCTTAAAGAAACTACAGCCATTGTAAGAAAGATCACAGAAAATCATTTCCTGTATGAATATTTTTTTCTTGGTTGTACAAAATCATGTTTGATTAAGCAATCATTTTTCATATATTATATTTGACTTTTTTGTTTTAATATTTAATGGTTGAAAAATATGTTTCATGTGTATAGCATGTTCTGTCTCATGTTTGTTACTTATTACTGTATGTTTTACATCGTTTGACTTACAACATGTTTATTTTTTAAATCCATTACATGAATGTTTGTATCAAATAATGTTTGATTAAACTTTTTTTTTTGGCTCATATCATAATTGACCATTTTCTGCTTTAATCTTGTAAAGTTGAAAGTTCTGTATCATGTTTGTTTCATGTTTTTTCTATGATTTTTAGCTCTACTGGTCAGAGACCAGAAGAGCTTATGCGACAGTAATGCGTCCGGCGTCCGTCCGTCCGTCCGTCTGTCTGTCTGTAAACAATTTTTCAAAATGCTACTCCTCCTACAGTTTTTCGAATTTCAATATAACCACACAAGTTACATGATACATGTTCTGTATCAACTAAAAATAGAAATTTCTGTGAAATTTCTTTGTTTGTTTTGGTCTGATTTCAATATAACTTGGCAAACAAGTAGATTACACTAAGATAAATAATTCTGTGTATCGGTTTTTGATTTCGATAAACGGTGTTGCCGTGGTAACTAAAAATAGAAATTTCTGTGAAATTTCTTTGAAAATGCTACTACTCCTACAGTTTTGGTCTGATTTCAATATAACTTGGCAAACAAGTAGATTACACTAAGATAAATAATTCTGTGTATCGGTTTTTGATTTCGATAAACGGTGTTGCCGTGGTTACTAAGAATAGAAATTTCTGTGAAATTCTTTCAAAATGCTACTCCTCCTACAGTTTTGATCTGATTTGAGTATAACTTGGCAGACAAGTAGACTACACTACTATATATAAAGAGACTTTATCAAGGTTCATTATTCTATTTATTGCTGTTGTAAAGTTTCAATTCCCAGCTGATTAAGTACTTTTCTCTTCCTTTGCTATAAGTACAAACCAGTAGAGCTTTAGTCTCGACAGAGACTTCTGGTTTTTTATGCTATTTCTCGTGTTTGCCTTACATGTGTATCATGTTTGGAAAACACTTGCTGCAGATCTGTAGCTCTATTGATAGACCGGAGAGCTACAGTGCCACCCATTTAAAAAACTGTGTATTTATTGCACACAAAAAAGTGCGCTCGATTCTTGAATAATTTTTTCAAATTCTTTCCTCAATTGCAAAAAATTGAAAATTTCATAAATTTACTCTCTCCTCTATCAAGTTCTCTCGTAGTTGACATCTGAACGAAGCATATTAGACCGAATTATCTTTGAAACCAAAATGGCAGTATAAATAAGCGAAATGTCCGATGATTGCAATATCAGGGCCAGGAGGACTATTAACAACAATTATGAGGAATGTTTTGTTGTGGAAAGAGTCAAAGAATATGTTAGGGACACACGGTTAGTAATATTTTGAGATTACGTCTTTAAAAACATGGAGAAATAAATTGACAACCGAGCGCATTTTTTGTGCGCAATAAATATACATTTTTTTCAATGGGTGGCTCTGTAGCTCTCCGGTCTATCAATATTTTTTTTCGGAAAGCTACAGATCTGCAGCTAGGAAAACACTATCATGTTTGAAGCAAATATGTTCAATTAAACTACATATAAGACACTTATCGTGCATTAATAAATTTTGTTTCAATATTTCATGTTTCAGGAGTCGCCCGCGTGGCGCAGTGGTTAGAGCGTCTGCTCTAGAGTCGCGAAGTAAGGAGTCAATCCTTACGTCGCGGGTTCGAATCCCACTGTGGGACGTGGAGACCGGTCCTTCGGATGAGACCGTATAAACCGAGGCCCCGTGTCGCAGTAGGTGCTGGCACGAAAAAGACCCTTCACTGCTCAAAGGCCCTTAGTGCCGAGCATAGGACAAATGTAGCCCTCCACTGGCAAGTGGTGGCGTCTCCATATGAGTGAAAAATTCTCGAGAGGGACGTAAAACAACACACAATCAATCAATCAATCATGTTTGACGACCTCTATAATATTCGCTGCATTGTTTCATGTTTTAATAAAGGTATCTATCTACATCCACTGAATATTATCTTCTTTTTTTCTTATGAACGTACATAATGTAAGAGTTGTTCCCAAATAATAAACTAATCAGGTAGCCTTCAGTGTTTTCATGACCAGTTTTTCCACTATAGGTAGCAATTATGAGCATACATGTATCAGTGTAACAATATGATTTCCAGTACTTAACAAAATTGAAGATAACAAACCGTATACAAATGTAGGATCAGGTGCCATGGAGGAGTAAGTACCCCCTGCCGGCCGGTAACTCCCGCTATTTGCTTCTTAATATAAGGTACAAACAGATAGTTACGACTCCTTCTTTAGAGGGGCTGGGTGTTCGTGGCCATTTTTAGACTATTTCGATCTCCTATAGAAGAAAAGCTCCATATAAAAATATACAAAATTATCAAATTTTAAAACTAATATGTATGAAATTTTTCTTTGTCAAATGATAGATGACAGCTAAATATATGAAAAAAATATATAATTTCTATCTGGTGGTTAATTTGTTGTTAATTTGTTGAACGGAATATTTTACAGATATAATCATAAATGCCCTTTCCGTTTGTCAATACTCGGAACAGATGGTGTAATTATAGCAGAAAGTATTCACACCGCCCGCATATTCTTTCCTGTGACTTTTCAAACAATTACTTCTCTAAGAAAGAAAAAAGGTTTGTTTATTACATTTTTTTGCTTCAAGGCTTTGTTCTAATATATACGAGGGTATAATAGGGTTCCAACAGAATGTCGCAGTGTACTCTAGATCTGTTCCGTTACTTCATGATCATAACTGACGATGACGTCAAGTTACTGCGAACATGGGCTATGTAAGAAATGAATTTAATTTTCAAAGATTCATGAGGTATGATCTACGACGCTTCACGCCGGCATATCATAATATATATGCCGGTGTGAAGCGTTATATTTCATGCCACTCAAAATCTTCAAAAACTTAATTCAATTTTTATATTTACATGTACATTATTTTTGTCATGAGTTGCCGCCATTCAACTCTCATTTTTTAACATTCTTTGTGCCGCGGGCCTATTTTAAATACATGTACTACGTTAAGTGCCAGGGGCCTATTTAGGGCCTACCAAGAACGCATTACGTCATAAGTAAAACTGATTACGACGTTTCGGCATCTTTTTTAATTTCGCGCCATTTTGTCCTCTTGTTGGAGAAAACAATAAATTTACCTTTCTGTTTCTGAAAAAATATATATATAGAATAAGAATGTTCAGTTGGTAATTCGTTTTTCTTATTCTTTATTTAGCAAACGTAAACAATATATTCTAATTTGAAATTAAATATTAAATCTACATTTTCAATCCTTATCTGAACGATACAAGCAATCAGAGTTCCATTGGGATTTTTTTTTAAATTTTATCTTAAAAACGGGAATAATTTATCAAAACTCCTTTGATTGCTGAAATATTACATAATAAAAATTCCGCAAAGAGACAAGGAAATTAAATCAATTTTGGAGAAACGTTCGTACTCGTGACATTGAACTTCAGCATGTTTATATGAAACCATTTAATTCCATCATTTCTATTTGTTCAACTGACCAATACAGATTTAATTTCTTTTTTGTTTGTTTTACTACATATACTACTTGCATGCATGTAGATGCACATTGCAAGCTATATATTGACAGAATGTTTAGTTGTATAATAAATGATTTTTAAGTGCTTAGCCTTAAAGGTGTTTGAACACAAAGCAGACACCTGTTTTGTGATATTTTTTGTGGGTTAAAAATCATTACAGGAATAAATGCCTGTGAAACAATTAATAAACTCTGTAGAAAAATAATGTAATGGCTTTTTCATACATCTGAGCATCTTCATTTGATTAAATCTGACCTTAATCCATGTATTTCATTCGAGTTTCCGATTCAGGTAGCTATATACAGACGAATTAAAATATATATATTAATTATAACTAAAAACACTACAAGTGGTTCAGGGAAAGGTATGATGGTGCAAAGGCCCGTATAACGCGGGGGTTACTTTTTTTCTTAAAACAAATGCATCCCTCCCCCTCCAATTTACATGTATATTGCTGTAAGCTCGAGGACTTGCAAGTTATTTTTTTTTTAAATTTACCAGTAAAAGTAAGAACCCCCCCCCCCCCCCTCTCACACACACACACACAAGCAGGAAATAGAACTTTTAAAAATGAGTTCAGAACCTCGGGAAAATTTAGACTTTTATTTTGTTTGTCAATTTTATTTTAGTACCCCCCCTCCCCAACACTTTAAACCATTTCTACGGGCCTCGTGCATTTGATAATATGTAAGGTAATATACGTTTTATAGAGTCCTACAGAAGACTTGCAAGTAGTTATTTATGCATGAATTTCAGTTACACCGCATTTATGCATTTTTAATTATATTTGTAGTTAAAATGTTGTACATGTATATATTTGACCACGGGTACTTGACGTTCCATCAATTATATTTCTGATTTAGAAAAAATAAAAGAACCTCCCTTACCTAGTCTATCAAAAATCTATAATTTTAGCACACATTTTGTATTATGTAAATGTATTTTTTCGAAAGGTTCTGTGATTGTAAAATTTGTTCTTTATTGTCTCTATTGTAACTATTTCATGCCAAAAGTGAAAGGCGAAACGTCTTTATACCTTTCTCGACATTGTTTGTGACGTT
>NW_026931092.1:0-46873 GCF_032062105.1 Saccostrea cuccullata | reverse complement strand
ATTTTCTTCTTAAGTTACAATAAGAACTTTTTCAGTATTAATGATAGAATGGGGTTTTTATACAACTATCCTAAAAATTAATAATATTCTTGAATTAACATAAAGTGAAAAAAGTAAATCAAAAAATCTTCTTTAATCTATTTCTTGTTATTAGAATTCAATGAAATCATAACTATTAAACAAAAATAAATTATAAAAATTTATATTTAAATCCACATTTCAGAGTGTTCATAGCATTCCAAATTGACTTAACTTCAAAACAAACTTCATTTGCAGACAGAGGTGGTAATTCATCTCAATTTGACAGATAAAGATAATGCTCTGGATTTTCTTCAGGAGGAAAGCTAATTAATCCCAAGGGACTCATAGCAGCATTCAGTTTAAAATGGGAACATCTTCAGCAGTTATCTCTCTTTGCCAATGCTTTCGTATATAAAGTTACGGAATCTACCCCACCACCCCAGCTCCAAACCAGGGGACATAGAGAACCAAACTTAGCATCAAATTATGTATTTCTGCCTACTGAACTATCATACCAAATTTGTACATGATTGGGCAACCATAAAAAAAGTTGCCCATTCATTCTTATGCATAGTTAATGAATCTACCCCACCACCCCAGCTTTAAACCAGAAGACATAGAAAACCAAACTTAGCATCAAAATATGTATTTCTGCCTACTGAACTACAATACCAAATTTGAACTTGATTGGGCAACCACAAAAAAAGTTATTAGAAAAAAACAGAAAATTTGTGGACGGAAGAGTGACAGACGGACAGACAGACAGACAGCTAGACAGACAGACGGACAGACGTACGGACAGAGTGATTACTATAGGGCACCCGCAAATCCTTGCGGGGCCCTAATTACAAAGATTTCGGACACTGATGTTACTTAGAATGGATGTGAATTTAAAAAGCACATAACCCCAAACAGGATTAAATACAAATTTATCTTAAGCATTAATGAATTTTAAAAAAAGATGTTGACTTGATGATTTAATTATGCACAGTATTCCAATACTGTTAGTGACAAATGATAAATATCCGAAATGAAGATCTGCATGTAAGTCGGCAGTGAGGTGTGTTTTATTTTGGCTAGCAGTTAAGTTTTAATCCAAGCCACCACTTTTCACGGTCTTTCTGAAAGCTCTTTCAATGGCGGACAATAAATATTTTGGAGTCTTCAGTTCTCTCTGTACTGAATTGATCTTAGTGTAAGATAGTAACGCTAGTTAAATACTTACCAGCAAAAACAGACAGTTGAACAGGACAGGTGTGGAATAAACAGTAGAGAAGAACAACCCATTGCTGTCAAAGTACTGCTCCTTCGTAAAAAGTCTTAAACAAGAAAAATAATGCATTGAATAATTACCATGATGATTTCTTTTAACTTATCATGAAAACATTTCACAAGGTGATTGGGTGGTTCTGTTGCACTACATTTAAGTTTTCATACTGAAGTAATAACTAAAACTAATCACTGTACTTTTACGCATTGGAAAACACTACAGTAAAAGCAATGTTTTAATCACAGATTCTGTTCGTAATCAATTTACACAAATGGAAAAATGCTTACTTCCAATTTTTAGCTGCCAGCTCATTTAAATTCTCAGCAAAATACACAGACAAAACTGCAATAGAGGTTAAAAAATGGAACACTCTAAATTCACTAGTGATTGCAAAGAAATACCAATTAATATTAATACTCCAGATAGGTAGCATAAATCACAGGAGTTCAAATGTTAGCAAATTTAAGTCAACAGGAATATGCATCCTAAAGTTTGATAACTTTGTAAGGGTTTGGAATGTGGCTTTCTCCTTTTCCAGATTTATTAATGCAGAATATGTATCTGTACTTACGTAAAATAACAAATATAACAGCCTGGATTGCTCCACTTCTACGAGTGACAAGGATCAGGAAGAAACAGGTGATATGGAACATGAAGAGTGCTATCAGCCACTTCTCTGTCCAGTCAATCTACTCAGATAAAACATCATTGTGAGTTTTATTAAGAAAGTTCCTTACACTACTAAATGAAAATTGATCTGAATAAACTATGAACAAGGCTCCCCTTCAACAACATCTTATTTTTCTTTGGGAGGACCTCAGGTGTGTTGGCTTAGCATGCTTTTCCTAGATGCAATTATGCCATTAGATTTTGTCCAGATTATGCTCACTTATTCTGTTAGGAGCAGCTGATCACAGGTACTTGTCTTGATTTCTAGATATGTATACCTACTGAACATGCTGAATTTGCTTTTATACATAATATGATAATTATATCAATAGTGTTGGTAATATTCCTTGACACTTCACGGTCAAACCAGGACCCAGTACCACAGGCACTTGAAGTGTAAATATTGAGTATATGTATGTACAAAAAAAACTTGCACATGCACATACTCAATATTTACATGAAACTTCCAGTGCTCGTGCCCAGTACCTGTTCAGTTGACCAGCGGTCGTTTTTGATCATTACATGTTGCACAACAAACTTTTGAACATAGGCATAATCAAATATTGAATGTGCATATTTGTTTTATCTCTAACTGGTGGATCGGATTTGTCCCACCGATTAATAAATATTTATATATATACGCAGTTTACAGTGTGTACAACATTCGCGAATGTTCCAACATCATTTCTGACGATATGCATCTAACATTACTGTTCTTACCGTGGCAATGTAAGTGAAGAAGTCATTGACTTCGTCGATTCTAACAGGTCTCTCTGGTCCTGTACTTTCCATGTTAATAGAGATTCTTATTCCCTCATCCGCACCGCATTGATCCCCACGTCGTGTTTACATGTCGAGTACATTGGAATATCGAACCCGATCAAAAATGAAACGGTCCGATGGGCCTGGTACATGATATAAAACAGCTAGGACAGAAAGGTTTGTAGATTGTTGAGAAAGATTATATATATACTTTAGGTCAATGTAAAAATATATAAACAGGCTAGGGGGTGTGGGGGGATAAATCAGATAGTTTTAATAAATGTATAATCATGATCGTGAATTCATGTACATAAATAACATGAATAAGTTCTGAGCCAAAATATTTGTTATATTATATATATAGGTCACACTGTGAAATGTATGGAGATAACGAACATTTTTCAACCTCAAAAGCCCAATAAACGATACAAAATAGGATCAGAGCAAACCACGGACCTCCAATCCATCAGGTATGGGATAAGGTGCCATAGAGGTTTGAGCAGGATCCCCGGTCACAACCTTCGTGTGATTCTTGTCATGATCGGGATATAACGGAAAAATCCGTCGACAATTCAGCGTGTAAATAATGGCATAATACAGGGGCGTAGCAACAGGGGGGGGGGCACTTTTTTTCCCAACCTTACTTATACTATAGGAAATGTTAGTTGAAAGCCTGGTTGGCCCGACCACTTTTAGTGATGTACCGAAAATGTAGTATTAGAATTGATACTGAAAGTAGTTGACACTGAGAAAAAGTCCCCCCCCCCCCCACGAAATAGGATTTTCGGGTTTGGGCAACTTTTTCCTTTTTCAGGTAAGTAAAAAAAATTCTCTGGATGCTCCCCCCCCCCCCCCCACTTTCAAAAACGATGCTACGCGCCTGTAATAATTATTATAAAAAAACTCCAGTCAGCAATTACTGACAAGGTCATTGATTTGTATCGACCATAGTTAACTTACGAAATGAAAACTTTAAACGAGACGGTTGATATTCTTGTTTCATCAACTCGTTTGTCAATAATTTACATAGTTTTAGAAATTATACATACGTACATGTAGAGCAAGCTCTTGCTCTTGCGTATCGAATCAGCTGATAGATATAAACCCCTTATGCCGGTGATGCAGTTACACACATGTATTGTTGCATTAGTTTAGGGAAGTTGGCGATTCAAAATTTAAAATTATAACGTATATAATCATAAAGTTTGGTTGTTAGATTACCTTTAACGTTTCTTGTAAAATATCCAAATATTAAGTAGACAGACTCGATGGTAGGGATGGGTATCTCCAAAAATTTCGTATCGCGATATATCACGATTTTTTCCCGCAATATCACGATAATATCATGATATTTCTTAAAGCAGTTTTTACAATGATTTTAAATGAATAGTCATTATTTTTCGTAAAAATACGCTAGAAAAACAGAATTTCACTTCTTTTTTTGGAATTTTTTATATGCATGAAATTAATCATGTTTGGTTGGTAAGATGCTGTTCTTTTCACAACATTTTTTTTTAGACTTTCTATAATTGTAATTTGAAAGATTGAACAAATTAATAAATAATTTCTGGACTTTATAATATGTACCTAAATACCGGTATTTAGGTCTCCGTATCACGATACGTATAACGCATTAAAAAATCGCGATATACCGGTATACCGATAAAATCGCACATCCCTACTTGATGGTATATTTTATTTCAAGCTCACCGGGATATATCGTATCGACATAAGAATGGAAATAACCATTGTGTTAAAATTGACAAAACATCGTCGATATATCTAAATGTCGAGTTGAAGACCAGGCAAGTATTTTCTTCTTTTTACGCAAAAAAATCGGCTTCATATGAATACAAAAAAGGTTTGCTGATAACGGGGCAAAATCGGTACCCATGCGATTTCCAATGAATTGTAGAAAGATCCCGATTTGTCTCCAGAAATCACATACGTGTACACAAAAAGTCATGTAGATATTGTGAATTAGAAACTCAAGCATATTTTTTTCCCCACACATTTATTCAAATATATAAAGCCAGAATTTTACATTACCCCTACAACCCAACCTGCCAGTGACTAGGGGGTATGGGGTGTTATAACTTAAATCACAGTCACTCAACCATGTATACAGATAAAAATTCACTCAAAAGACAGAAGAAAGGAGACGGAGAGAAAGAAAGGTATTAAACTCTGGATGTTCTTATACAAACCCTATATATATACATTCCTTGAACTATAATTACACTATTTTGTTTTTGGATAATAGACAAATTTCTAGTTAAATATGGTTCTATATATTTTTGATATCAACTTCATAGTGTTTGTGTGTACAATCAAAATGTTTTAAACAAAATTATAATTTTGAAAATAATTATTTTTAATTGATAAAACATCGATGGTCGAATTGAAGGCCACAGAAAGTATATTCCTCTTCTCATATAGAAGTTTTTGAATATACTCAGTAAATTCTAAATCTGCTTCATATGAATATACATGTATAAGGGGTCTGCTTATAAAGGAGTACAAATCGTGCTCATCGCATTTCTAACAGTTCGTTGGAAAACTTGAAATTGAAGTAGCAGTTGTCTATGATATCAAAATGTCTAGATTTGAATTTAACTTTGGAGGTGTAGTGTACGAGGGGTGATCAAAAAGTTCGCGAACTAATTGAATAACTTCCATAAAAGAAACAATATTTGGTTTCAGTGTTGAATATACTTTAAAATATTTCCATTTCTTATTTTTGTCTCTGTGATAACTCTTTAAAACTTAGCGGAGTTAATTTCTTGATAAACCTGTCGGAATGTAAATTAGGCAGGTCGAAAGGTCAGGAGCTGGGGAGGCCTAATATGCTTACGGAATCACTGTCCAGTTTTGAGAGTATGCCAGGGCATCAACAATAGTGGGAAACATGGGATAATTTGCATAACGGGCGAAGCCCGTTATGCTTAAATTATCCCATGTTTCCCACTATTGTTGATGTCCCTGGCATACTCTCAAAACTAGACAGTGATTCCTTATATTTCCATTTCACTGTGAAATAAAATTGTAGACTTAGACATTAAGAATGTGGATTTAATTTGAATTACACGAGGACTTCCATGCCAATTTCAATAGTCCTCGCACACTGACGTCAAACACAAAGGCAGCCGCACGAGATTTACATGCATATTTGGCCTCCTTAGCGTCAGACACAGAGACAGATGCGCACGAGATTTGCATGCGTATTAGGCCTCCTTAGCTTCTGACCTATCGACCTGCCTAATTTACATTCCGGCAGAATTATCAGAAAATCAACTCCGCTCACTTTCAAAGGGTTATTATAGAGAAAAAATTTAGAAATGGAAATATATCTGCATCTGTCTCTGTGTCTGACGCCAAGGATGCCAAATATGCATGAAAATCTCGTGCGGCTGCAATTGTGTTCAAGACGTCAGTGGGAGAGGGGTATGGAAATTGGCAAGGGAGTCTTCATGTAATTTAAATCTATGTCAACATTTTAAAAATATAAATCTACAATTTTATTTCACAGTGAAACAGAAATATAAGGAATCACTGTCTAGTTCGTATAGTATGCCAGGGACATCAACGATAGTGGGAAACATGGGATAAAAGCATAACGGGCGAAGCCCGTTTTGCTTAAATTATCCCATGTTTCCCACTATCGTTGATGCCCTAGCATACTATACGAACTAGACAGTGCATGATTCCTTAATTAGTCCTCTCCAATTTTAATGTACATCTGTCACCATTCTGCTCATGCGCAAATCACGTGATATAGGCGGTCACGTGACACCTCCGTAGCGTTCTGTCACAAAAGCTGAAAGATTTTTCTGAGTTTTATATTTCTTTCCATGTAAGTTAATATTTATAACAAGAACAGTTCATTTGTCAGAAATGATCAAATCTCGGCAACAGAATGGGTGGATAAGAATTTTTATCCTTTCCAAAAATATTCTGTCTCGGGAGAGACGTTTGTCCAAGGTGTATAGAGAATGGGTGCCTCCTTTTCATCACATCTAATATGTTTAAAATCTAAAGTAAAATTAATGATATTTTAGGTATTTGGTAATTATATTATTGTTGAAACATTCATATATTTTTCAGAGTGTAAATTGGTGGTCTTTGATAGCAAATTGCTTAAATAAAAATACATCTCTTTTCAAACTTGCTCTCACTGGGCAACATAACAAGTATCATTTTTAACCATCTGCCTTCCTTCACTTAAACGATCAATCCAATCATTGATTGAATTTATAGGAAGTCATATGTCTCAATAAACTGTGTACAAATTATTATACGCTACTTCAAAGGGATTTCTAAGATATATAAATTTTACAGTCGTTTGTTGAACGAGCTCGACTGAGACAACCATTTTTCGTCACAAGTGACCTGCATAGTGACGTCATTTTCACATTGTGACGTCACAAACAAGGAGCAAAACTTTATTCAGCATATGCTATTTGGGCCATTTTCAAAAAAAGTCCACTTTTTTGTCTTTTGATCAGAATAATAGGAAAACATTTTATAGAGTGAAATTTTTTTTCCCGTTGGTTAATATACATGGTCATATAGCTTATAAGTAATTTTATGATCATCTCCCAGGTGTTTTATAAAAAATATTCTCTGCATTCCGAGTAAAATTTAACAGTAAAACCATGTCACATTAACAAAAATTTTATAACGCGCTTATTTAAACGATAAGGAAATTTTTACCCTGTGAAGATATGTACAAATTTTGCACCTCATTTTAATTGAATTCATATACAGAATAATTTAATATGATTGTTTTACTTATGCCGCCCACTAAATACTAGTATCGTGCATTTAACATTCAGGAAGTGACATGTCCCACCAGTTTATGTCATTCCTGTTATCAGAAAGAAAATGTTAAAATAAAAGATATCTCACTTTACTAGGAACTGTTTTCATGATCCACAATATATCATCATTTTCTGTTGTCTCAAGTTTATGAGCGCCATGATTTGAAAGTGAGTAAAGAAAGGGTTCAAAGGTCGATAAGTTTGTCTTATTGGTAGAGTATAATGAAAATATGTCCTATCTGTTACCTTCATAATATGCAAATACTCTTTAAATTGTTTATTCTGCTAAAACAATCAGATTTACTAAGTTACAAAGAAACTGTTTCAATGTCTTGATGATGCAAAAAGAGTACGTTATACTAAATAACCGGTGATTTATATGAGAAATGTCCATCCTGTTACTGTCATTCCTGTTACCATTAATATGGTAACAGTAAGGAAAACTGGACTTCATATCTTGAGTTTTAACAATAAAAACAATTACTTTTATTTTTCTAAGTAATATAAGTTTAATAACACATGTTAAAAAACTTCGTAAATCATATTGAAATAAGTTAGTGCTTCAAATTGTGCCATTATAACTTAAACATGCACTCTTGTAACAGAATGGACAAAAATTGTAACAGGAGGGACAAATTATCCTGGTATTTATATACCTATTAAAGTTTCATCATTTGTTTTTCTTAAAATTATGAAAAATTCTTAGTTTTGCAACAGCATAGAGTACCTTTAATAAACAAAAATTGAACTGATAAATATTTTAATAGCACTTTAGAATTAAATTTCGTAACAGGATGGACATAAATGTCTTTTATTGTCTCAAATTTGCCAGATTTGACAAAATCATTTTTTTTATTCTACATTTATTTCTCTTTTCCTAACCAATAAAGTTAAAAAAAAGTCAATTTTTATTTAAAATGTAGATTTCATTGTCCATCCTGTTACACTGTTTTGTCCATCCTGTTACTGTTTTGTCCTTCCTGTTACCCGAGTCCTTACTGTTACCAGTATATTTTCCTAGTTTAAATTGCTTTGGCAGAGCACCTGTTTAAATAACTTTCTGTAACTGTTTATTCTAATCACAAAAATAATGTACAAGAATGTTTTTTTCAACTATAGCATATAAACATTCCGCAATAAGGCTTTTCATGATGAAAAACCCGTAGATTTTGCTTCTGTTTGGTATATGGTAGTTTGACATGCTTTTAAACGCTCATATATTAGATGAATGTCAAACATCTTGGCATTCAGTGATAATTTTTTCATTTATTAACGGTATACAAAAGATAATTTGATGAAAATTTTGAAATAGAGTTTTACAGCTCTTTTTATGAAAGTAACAGGAAGGACATTAAAGTTTAAATGACTAAGATAAAATGTCAATATTTTTTAAACGAAATATTTTCTTTTATGCAATGCAGTGGATTTTAGTAGTTTATTACTATATTATTCAAATAAAGTTGAAAAAATCATAGTAAAACTACTTTCATTTTTCAAAATATGTAATTCAAAAAATAGACTTTTTTTGAAAATGACCCATATATATAATTTATATAGAACTTGTGTATGGCTATGCCTGTGCCGATTTTTTTTCTAATCCGAATTGTGGTTTTGTAGATATAGAGATAGTTCGCGAATTTTTTGATCACCCCTCGTAAAAATCTTTAGTTTTGATGTTATAGATTTTTGAGAGAATTAAGAATTTTTAGGTTCCATAAATTAAAATAAATTTCTTTGTTTCTGTGGATCCACATCTGATTCCCACTAGAATATGCTCTAGCACATTCCGTTTGAAGTTTTTCTTTTATAGTAGTTAATATTTTTGTAAGGAGTAAAGAAAGGGGCTTGGTAGGGCATTTGCTGGACTCGGTAAAGACTTTGCCGTAAAGTACTTGTATCTGTTTGTGAAACATATAATTTTCATGAAGTTTTTATGAAGTTCAGGAATCCAGTACAGATGGGGTAGATTAATTAAACTCACATTGGTTGACTGGTATGTTAAAAGTATTAAACGCTGAAATGTAATTTTGAAGAAATTCATCCTTGGAAAGTGATATGTGAGAAAACGTTGGATTTCCGGATGCTATAATATTAAAATCAAATTCTTCTAAACGATATTATTAAAAGGCCATGTCCGCTGGAACTGTTCATGTAATCTCTCTTACTCTCTCATCACTTTAGGTTTAGTGAAAACGGAATGTATTTTGCCTTTTAATTAATTTTTCTGATACGAATCTTTGACTACAGTTAAAGACTACACTTTGTATATATCTTACAAATATACATCGACCTTTTTAATTACAAAACAAACTTGACATAGCCTGGATGTCGAGTATCTGAAACATAATAATTCATCATGTTCTTGTTCTTCTTCACCCTATAACTATAGTCCTGCTGGACACATTATTACAGGCGACTTTATGTCGTTAATAATATGAGGACCTTTAAGCATTTATTTTAAAAGGTCCTAAATATAGGGAACCCCGATCCTTCAACTGGCGTCGGAATTTCGTAAATATTTTGGGTTCTGTTGAAGATTACGCCAAGCGATGGACCAGATATGAAAAAGGGCGTTGACACTTTGTCAGAATGGATTAAATGTATCAGATCCATGTTAAAATTGCGTTTTAAAAGATTGAGGGGCAATAGGAAAAGCATGTAGTATCCTTCTGTATTCAAAAATCAAGAAGTGATAAAGGAATTAGATAGATTTCTTGATCAATGGGGACTGGTCCCTGCTGACAAAGCAGGTAACAAAATTGTCTTCGTTTGTAAGGCTCATTATACGTATAAATTATAAATAAGAAGAACTTGGATTTAATTCTACAAGTGGTAATGTTCAATCAAGCATCTTTCTTCACTCCTCACTAAAGTATTAACAGTAGTGATGGAGAAACTTCAAGAGTACTGTGTGTCAATATACTGAATAAGTGGTGAAAATCAGATGTGGATACTTAAAAATTCCAAGGACCTTTTGGACAATTTGAAATCACAAGATTTTACCAAAATCAACAGCTTAAAAACTTTTCAACTTTATACACAACCAGTCCCCACGACAAATTAAAGTCCAGGCTGTTTGATATCAATGACACCTGCTTTTTCGATAAAAATTGAGCTCGTAAATTTACTTACCTTTTCATCGGTCATTTGCAAAATTATTTTGTTAAAACGTTCTGATTGTACACACAAGTACTCTGAAGTTGACATCAAAAAGATGCTTGAGTTTCTGATTGACAATATCTATGCTGTTTTTGGAGACCAGGTTTTCCAACAATCTATGGGAATTCCCATAGGTACCAATTGCACTCCGTTATTAGCAGACCTATTTTTGTATTCATATGAAGCAGATTATGTGCAAAATCTCATGCGTGAAAAGAAGAAAGCACTTGTTTTGGCCTTCAACTTGACATTTAGATATATCTACGACGTACTGTCAATCAACAATGGTAATTTCCATTCTTTTATTGTCGATACGATATATCCCGGTGAGCTCGAGATAAAAGATACCGCAGAGTCTAACACATTTGTTTCAAATTTGGATATTTTACTTGAAAAAAACGTTAATGATAATCTAACAATCAAGCTCAATGATTAACGTGATGACTTTAACTTTTCTATCGTCAACTTCCCCTACTTATGCAGCAATATACTTAGTACCTTCATCACCTGCATACGGATTTATATATCTCAGTTGATTCGATATGCAAGAGCATGCTCTACGTACGAACAATTTCTAAAACGAGGTAAATTACTGACAAACAAGTTGATGAAACAAGAGTATTATCAGTCTCGTTTAAGGTCTTTCCACCCTCACAAATTTAATGGAACAAAGTATAAAAAATATAGTTTAAATTTACTAATTGTTGCAAAAAATGTATAGGTCGCCATATTATTTAGGATAGCAGACATAAATAAACAGAACATAAAAAACCTGTATATTTTTTGTAAACATTACGACAAAAATTATGTAAAAACTGGTTCAAATGCATAATTCTGATGCTAAAAGTTCAGAAATACCTGCTAATTCTAAGATACATTTGAATTGTGAATACTAGGGAAACTTTTTTTTTTTTACATAAAAAGTATAATAATGAAAATGCCTGAATGAAGATCGCTGCGAAGGAGTTACATTTTTTAAAGATTGAATAAGAGTTTTTAAAAAAAACAATATTTATCATTACACTTATTGAAAAGCATTCTTATAAATTTTATTGTTCTACTTGGCATAAAGTTAAATTAATAATAGTTCCTGCAAAAACCTATGACATCATAGGAGGATGGAATTATCTTAAAGTCATAATTTCTTGCGTTCTATGGTCGATACAATGACTTTGTCAGCAAATACAATTAATTCATCATTGAGTCAAATGCTGACTGATGTTTTTCATACTGATTGGTAGTCCATTATTTATACACTCAATTGACGACGGATTTTTCCGTTATTTCTCAAGTTTCTCGAACACTTACTAGTAAACCATTCTGACAAAAAGTGCAGGTCTTCCTTCTCATACTTATTCCAATGATTTGCATAATCTTTGAGGATTTACGTATAATGAAAATGAAGTTCTATCACTAATAGAAAGACCGAACTTTCTGTATTTTGGACCTTTAACAATAATTGCTTTATTAAGGCCGACATTCCAATTACATGTGTATTGACATCACCAGTAATGACATGTTCAGCGGGACTGTAGTTGAAAGAAGAAGAGCAAGAATACTGACTATGATTTCTTAATTCTATAGATGTAAAATATCTAGTAACAATCGGGTTTGTTTATAACTGAAAAGTTTGGATCCCAGATCTTTCAGTTGGCGACAGAACTTCATTTCTGCTAGGAATTCTTTCGAAGGTTATGCCGAACGTTGGGCTAAATATGTAAGGGAAAGACTTTTAATACAGTTGCGACGCCTATGAATACTGAACTCTAGGTTTATGTTTCTCAATCTGTAAACCGAACAATCTTTATTTTTCAGAGAGCGAGGACCCACGAGCAGGAAAAATTATACTATAGCAAGTACATTGAAACGACCAGTTTTTTCTTGTTTTTGGTATGTGCATGCAGTTTTACAGATGTATATTTTTGGAATAAGTACTTTTGAAATTTGGGTATAGTATAATTTTTTTTTAAATTTTTATAAAATTTACTTAACTGATAAAAACTTGTAATACTGAGACTTTTATTAAATAAGTGTATCAAGTTTAGAAAATAATAACATAAACGGGCACTAAAAAGATTCAGTTCTTTATTTTCAGTCGACAAAAAACATGGTGTAGTTCATCAGAAAACAGCTGATCATGAACATGGTGGAGATAGGCAAAAGACTGGCGATCAGGGAGGTATAGAACCAGGCTGTAAAACAGAAATAAGGTATACACTGTAGAACCAAGCTAAAAATCACAAACAAAGGTAAGTTAGAAACTACAGAACAGTTAAAAGTAAATTAATTTTTTTTTTACAGAATTACTACCAATTCATGTACAGTGTATATCTTGCAGCTAATAATCAAATAACGGATCTTTAAATAACATTTATATTGATCTGCCCCGGTGCTTGTATTGGTCAATACACGTCAATACGCCAGGGTGTCAGTTTTCATCTGAATGAGTCAGTGTTTATCTGAAATATGCAGACCAATTCCGAGATATTTTTAACTTTGTAACGATATATATAGTGTATTAGATAACAGAGCAAATTTTACTCACTAGGAGGAATGTAAACCTCTTTTTCTTTAACCTCCGTGATGTCAATTTTTAAGATGCCCTTGACGGTTCCAAATCCGTCCTCACAACACACAGACAACATGTAAGAATTAACGTCACGGTAGGCAAATACTGGCTTTTCATATGTAAAAATGACGAATTCTGTCCCATTGATGAGTTTTATTTCAAAGTTTAGTGTCTGAGGTCGAACACTCTCTAATGTACAGCAGACGGCATCAGGGGGCACTGTGGGGTCATACACTGCCACCTTGTAAACCAACTCACTTCCGCCCTGTGTTTCCGGCAAGGACATTTCTTTCGGAAAATTGGTAATGATTGGTGGCTGAAAAAAATAAAAACATCAGTATTTTAAATAAATTTCAAGTCGCCTGCGCGGGGCAATGGTTAGAGCGTCTGTTCTAGTGTTCCAGAATAAGGAGTTGATCTTCACCTCGCGGGTTCGAATCCAATTGCGGGTCGTAGAGCCAGATTCTTTGGATGAGACAGGTATAATTAACGTAGGTTTAGTGTCGCAGTTGGTGCTGGCACATAAAAGTTCCCTTACTTCTCAATGGCCCCGAGTGTTGAATGTAGATCTAATTTTTTAGACCACCACTGACAAGAAGTGACCTCTCCATACGAGTGAAAAATTGAACTTGCTAATACGTAGGTAGTGCAGTAATCTCAGAATGCTTTGTTGATAGAAGTTCTAAAGAAATTGCTAAGATTGACTCCCTTTAAAGGTATACTGACCCCGTTAAAGGTTTCGACACTGAAGGTAGCGGTGGCTGTATGACGGCAGGTGTCCACCACCTTTAACTTCGCCATATATCCCGCCAAACCCTGGGAGCTCTCTGAGGGCTCCAGCTGCCGCGCTACTTGGGTAAAACCTAAAATCAACAACCCTTTCTTTACTTGATTTATAGCAGGCGTGGATATTAAAAATAGATATGATTTTAAATAAAAGAAATACACGTTACAGAAACTTTAAAGTAATTTATAAATATCATAACTTTTATTCTTTCGAATTGCACATTTATGTTTAAAAACATCATGTTTATTGTTTCTTGAGGATGAACTGAATAATGACGATTATATAATTTCTCTTTATTTCCCTTTGGTTACATTTTGCTCTGAAATCTGAATATTACCCACAGCTGTACTCACTACACGACTCATTAAGGTCAATATAATTGTTTCTCAGTGCCCAAGACAAAGTGACATTTTCTTTGTAATCTTGACCTAGGATGGTATAGGAGGAGAAACTTGTCCCTATCGGCCAGTGGTCAGCAGCAGAGGTCAGGTACATCGACTCCTCAAAGGACACCTGTGTATCTGATCAAAGGTCACAAATGTCCACAAATCACATCAATACTACTAATATGATGTACATTTAAATACTTAAGAATGAACTGAAACAACAAACCAGATGTGTTTGTGAAACACTAATCCCCCCATATGGCAACATAGCAAAGGTTACATTTTCTCTAATGCACGTTATGATACCCAAAGTAAGGCCTTCTCACAAGAAATACAAATGTGAAATATAAAACCTTTGCACCACCTAGTCAACTGTTATGGCCAAGGATAACGTTTTAAAGATAGGTAAAATTCCGGGGTTGACGTCAAAGGGTCAAGGTTCTTGTTTTCTAAAGAAAGGTCTTGTCACAAAGATTACAAATGGGAAGTACGAACGCCCTAGCCCTTTCTGTTCAAAAGTTATTGCCAGGGTTAGAGTTTTTTAAAAGTAGATCAAACTCCAAGGTCTTGTCACAAGGAGTACATATGTGAAGTATGAAACCCCTAGCCCTTTCTGTTCAAAAGTTATGGCCAAGGTTAAAGTTTTAAAAAAGTAGGTCGATCTCCAAGGTCAAAGGATCAAGTTGTTGGTAGACAATGGATGGTCTTGTCACAAAGATTACATAAAAAATATGTGAAGTTTGAAGTTTGAAAGTCCTAGCACCAACAGTTCAAAAGTTATTGCCAAAGTGAAAGTTTGGAATCTTGGTGTAAAAGTGTGTCAAACTCCAAGGATAAGGGGTCAAATTTGGTGGTACCCAAAGAAAGGTCTTGTCATAAGGAATACACCTGTGAAATATGAAAGCCATAGTCCCACCCAGTCAAAAGGTATGGACAAGGTTAAAGTTTTTGCGTACAAACAGACTACCAGACAGACAGACAGACGGACGGACAGGGCAAAAACTATCTACCCCGAAACTTCGTTTACGGGGGCATAAAAAACAAGACACTGATGTTCCCTCAGTGTCTTGTTTCTCAAGAAATCTTAAATTGTTTTCTACATGTTCTACCGTCTACTGACTCGAGTGAATATATTTTTTTATGCCCTAAATTGATGACTAGAGGTTGAAGTTCTTCAAATGTAAATTAAACTGCAAGGTCGATGTCAAAACATGAAGATGGTTGTTTTTCCAAAGAAGGGACTAGTATCAATGAATTTTAAATTTTGTGAAATATATATGAAAGCCAAAAAAAAAAAAAACCTTTCAAAAATTTATGGCCAAGGTTCAAGTTTTTCAAAAGTAGGTCAAACTCCAAAGTCAAAATTAGTGATACCCTGGAAAAGGGTTAATCTCCAGAAAAAGTATACACGCGAAAGCCCTAGTACTAACTGTTCAAAAGTTATGGACAAGTAAATTTTTAAAACTCCGAGGTCAATGTCAACAGGTCGAAATTGTTGGTATCCAGGTAATACCCTGACACAAGCAATAAACCTGCGTAATAATGTCAAACAGAAACTCAAACATCTTTTTAATAATAACCTTATAGTACTTGTATCAGTTGTGTGTACACTCAGAGAGTTTTTTTAACCAAAAAAGTTTTGCAAATAAACATTGACAAGGTTAGTAAATTTACTATTGTCATTTGGCAATGTTTTGTGATGATATCAAAAATTCTGGACTTCAATTAATCGTGGGGAGTGGTAGATAAAGTGTTGAAAAGTCCAATGTTTTGAGGTTATTCATTTTCATTGGTAAAATTTTGTGATTTCAAATTTTCTTGAAGTTTCGTTGACATTTTAAGTACATGTATCAATATCTGATTTACGCCACTTCTCGAATATACATGCACTGGTGTACAGTGCTCATGAGTTTCTCCTGCTGTTAATATTGAGTGAGAGTAAAGAAAGGGGCTTGGTAGAACATTTAGTGGATTCCGCTAAATATCTTTTTTGTTTGTTAGAATTTTTAAGAATTTTATAAATCATTTATAGGTATGGTTACTAATCTACTGTTTGGCAGTTTCAGAGGAAAATAAATTATAGGAAAAAAATTTGCAGAACTTATTTGGTGGTAAATTCATAAGGATTCTCTAAGCCATCTGCGGACAAAATTATTGTTAGCACAAACCAAAATGTTACATCTTTCCTGACTTTGCTCAGGGTGACATAGTTATTGCGAGTTGATTATTAATTAATAGCAAAAACCAATAGCTCCTTACTGTTGTTGGCGTACACTTTGATTGTATATCCTCTCTCTGACAATTTCTCAACTGCTGACGAGCTTGCATTTGCTTGACTGTCTGACCAGTCAAACAACATGTATTCATACGGGTCATCTGTATATTGAGTACGGTATATGTTCTGTGGACAAAATCTGTCCGTTGAATATGTGCAAGGTTGGTATGATATAATGTTTCTTGAAGAGACTCTCCTACAATTCATAAATGTCAATATATTTTTTACTGATATACATGTACATGTATAACTATTTATAGAACTACGAGTATATATATAAATATTTATTTCTCTATTATTGCTAACTTTTTCCTTATCCAAAAAGATCTACCAAGTGACTCCTTCATTATGCTCATAGATCAATGTTATATCATACGTTACCACCCAATTCTATCCCCAGCCACAATAGCAATACGCTGATCCTCGGGAACAGTGTAATTAAACGCTTTTACATTTCCTTGGAGATCAGAATCTAGAGAAAAACATAAAGTGTCCTTCATCATATAACCATAACATATTTTAAAATTGAGATAACAAAAATCACAGAAGGCATTTCTTGTTCAACGACGACTAAAAGAAAGAATAATTTACATAATTCAATTAATTGGCGTTTCCTTTACATGTATAAGATAATAAATATGGTGCCAATAAATTATTGCTTTAATTTTCCGTTTCTGACTCACCCAGAATCTCCACTTCCTGTATGGCCTTGAGTTCGTATGTTGTTCCTGATTTCAGGGACCAAACCATAAACTGGACGATTCCAACAGCACAAGGATAAAACTCCCAGGCGGTTATTATGCCACAGCAATTAATCTCAAACAAGGGGTCCTGCATCAGGAACATCATTCCTAAATCAAAAAGTAAGTATAGTCCTTCATAATAAAAGACATTCATATACCAATGGGTTATGTTGGTGGTTTCAACAGAGCTAGAGAGAGAGCAGATTCATATGATGTATATAATTGCTGATATTTTACCTGTATCCTGTTCACAGGTTTCTGTGAGGGCAGAAGCTGAACTTGGTTCTTCAAAATACAAAAGAGGAACCTGGAAACAATCAGTGTCAAAAGAATTATTAATTATTAAGCCAGACTTGACAGTACGTGTATTTTTGTTGGAAATTGCCTTGTTAAGAAGTAAATTTCAACCAAATATATTGCAAGGTCAAAAATTTAAAGAAAAAACCTCACTGAAAATTGGACTTCTAGAAAATAAATAATACCTACAGTATTTTCCAATGGCTGGATCTGTGATTGGACACCCACTGAAGGCCTCCCACATCTTTTGGGCGAACTCATCTGTATTGATAGCGGAAAAACTGGACCCCGTGAAGTACCTCCCATCCACCCCCACAGACTGAGACAGTTTTGTCTGGGAGGCGGCGTCCTTTACCCCGATAGCCCAGACGTAGTTATCCCCACCGCTTCTTATAGTTTGGACTTTTGAGTAGGGATCGTCTAATGAGAAGAGAGAGTCTGACGTGTAGATGTAATAGTTTGGAGCGTCTGGTCGGTCTCCTTTATCGGCCTGGAACATGTTGGTGTATGCATAATTCAGGGCCTTGTCTGAGTAGTCGGTGTCGTTTTCGTACATGTTCGACCGCCTGTCTGTTGATATTCCTTCAATAGCATTCCGAATATCGCTTTTGGTGGTATAAGTGTTTAGATCAAAGCGCCAATCTGGATCCGTATTATACGTCACAGCGCCCACTCTTATCCCATTGTCTGGGTCTATATACATTTGGTTCACTAGCTTGTACAAGAACTCTTTTTGGTAGTTCCATTCCGTAGGAGCCGAGTTAGGATATTCCCCTGTGCTGTACGATTCCTCAAATATAAAAATAACATCAGCTCTTTCATTGGGTCGGCACCAACAATTTACTGAAATAGATCGACATTATATTATTTTAAAGTGGATGCCTGTCCTTTCAGTACTGAACACATGTAATTGTGTTGTGCAACATAAACCTGATATTAAATTTAACATTTAAGAGGGCTGAGTGGCTGTTGCCATTTTTAGACTTGATTGATCGCCTTTTGAACAGCTAAAGATACATGTATCATAAAAAAATTAGTTATATCTGATGGTTAATTTGTTGACCCCTAGCCTCCTAAAATTCCTTTCAATGGAGAAAAAGTCTTCAAAATTCACATTAATCATTTCATTTTAGTAGACTAATTAATTTTCAATAATACCTGATGGTTTGAAAGACATCATACATGTATGACCCAAACAGCAAGTAGGTTTTAACTGTAACATCCGGGGTTTGAACTCACGTTTTTCTGATCACGGCGCATGTGTTCTACCATGTGAGGTACCATGACGTTTGGACTATATCAGTATGATTGATTGATTATATATATCGTTTTACACCCCGTTCGAGAATTCTTCACTCATATAGAGACGTCAACATATATCGTGCAAAGGGTTTCAAATTTAGATCTTAAATATACGGCACTTGGGGCTATTTGGCAGTGGGAGTTCTTTATCTTGAAAAAGCAAGAGCCTTAATTCTTTAGGTCTCCTCCGAATGACCACAACTTTCACTTCAAAGTGCCGAGGGCTTGGCAAAGGATCAGTTTCTACCTAATTTTTTATCGGCGTAGGTCAGTCATGCCGTAATTCGAATTAACACACGACCCCCTGATCACCGAATAAGCGCTCTACCGACTGATCTATCGTGATGGCTAAATGCTGAAGAAGATTTTTGCAATGGTTCACTGATTTTTACTTCAGTCTAGGTTTTTCTGGCCCTTACCAACCATGCCAACCCATATGGGTCATGTTTTGCAAGATGTATATGTGAGTAAATGAAATAATCATGTATAGATGTATTTTTTTCCCCATCAGATTGACAATGAAAAAAATGAATATTTTCCCAAGAACTACCTTTTTATTATAGGTAACATTTATTGCAATCTTGATCTAGTAAACCTACAAAGATTGAAAATCTGCCCCTACGTACCACCCAAGTAAACAAGGTCTCTATCGTTGAAATCAGGCAACTGCTTAAGATAAGAAAGAATATAGAAAATGCAATCAAGTCATGGAATCTTTAAATTGCCTCTTAAGTATTTCCTATTGATATCATCTTCCCTTGTATTCATAGTATCGCCCTTGACCTGCATACAATTATACAATAGCCAGACTTTAAACTGTTAAAGTTTTATAGAATTACGCAACAAATGATGAATATCTATATTTAACACAAAATAAAGGGTTCTATTTATATTTATGATTACAAACACGTGTGCTGGTTGTACTTACAATCCTGCACTGTGTTTGGTTCTAGGGGACAGCATGACAAAATGTTAGGATAAAACACATACGTTATTAGCACACCTATATTTGTATTCATATGAAGTAGAATTTGTTCAATATCTTATGAAAAGAAGAAACACTTCTTCTGGTCTTCAACTCGACATTAAGATATATCAGCGACACATTGTCAAATAACAATGGTTACTGCTATTTTCATGTCAACATGGTATATCCCGGTAAATTTGAAAAAAAAGATACCACAGAATCTGACACACCTGTATCATATTTGTATATTTCTTTAAAAAACGACGTGAATGGTAAACTATTAACCACGCTTTTTGACAAACACAATGACTTTAATTTTCAATAGTCTTTCAACTTCTAAAAATATTCCGTACGATTAAATAGTCGAAAAACAACAATTCGTGAAAATTATGTCTCGCTAATAAAGAGTATCTCGTAAAAATAAGGTGTCGCGAAAATTTAGTGATCTACAGTATTTAAGATTTTTAGTAAGAGTGCATAGTCAGATAAAACTTTTATGATAAAGTTAACAAGATATGTTTTCTTATGTAAACTTTTTTTTTAAATTTTGACTGACAGTCTCCACCTTAATGGTATAGCATGCACCCATGTTGTTTAGATTTTCAAAATGATGGTTAATTAATGAAACTGTGAACAGTTTTGAAATTAGAAAAGAATAATTGAGATCATTACAGTAAGCTAGATAGCATAATAATAGTCGAGGACAATAGGATGTTTAAATTGAAAATAGCATGAAAATGAGGAAAAAAGTAATCATTCCCAAAGAATTTATGTAAGGAATAGAACAGACTTAAACATAAAACCGATTGATTGTAAGAAACAATTAAACTGGATAACTCTTCAGTAACCTTAGAAAGACTACTTGTATGCTTGTATACAAAAACCACATTTCAATCAAGTTTATTTATTTACAAATTATTGAATTAAAATTAAAAGTCTTACGAATATTTCGATTAAAGAAATATAAAAAAAATTATATCATTTCGAATAAGCAGTATTGCTACATTGCAGGTAAAAGATCAATAATGTACAATGATGTCGAAGACAAACATAAGAAAAAAAATGATAACGATTGATACAGACATTTGCTGAAACTTATGGAATATTACGAAGAAACTGACGACAAAGAACACTGTTAATAGAGTTGCTGATCACAGATCTAATTTCGACTACTTTTTAGATCTTAGATCTTAAGTTTGAGTAGGTAACAAGACTTTTTTTTTCAAAATCCTTTTTAAACAATATATGTTAAAGTATGGAAATTTTTCTTTCTTACACTACAAATTATATTTCTTTTACTTGTACATAGACATGTTTTTATAAACAGAAGGAAACAATTTTGTCAAAACTTCATTGTTATGTATTGAAAGATATTTAGCATCCGCAAATGTACTCTTAAAAAATGTTTCATAGAAATCAAGATAATTTGAATCATTTGATATTTATAATTTTTTATAATTAAGGCAGATCTCTATTTTAGGCAGTGCCTTTGAGGTAAATATTTAGAAATGTTATTCTTTTTTCTCGCAAAGATTTTTAAAATATTACGTAGAGGTGTGTGTATTTAAATATGTAATTTCATGAATGTTATTACACTTTCCATAAAAGACCTGCTGGGCGTTTAAAATGCAGTGATTTTCAAGAATGTGAATTAAACATTTATTTATAGGCTATGACAATATTTTTCTCTGAATAAATGTATATATTGTGGAAAACTAACCTGCTTTAGGATAAACTATCAATAATAGTATTATAATTAATAATTCCATGGAAAAACGTTTCTCGAATCTTTCCAGTTATGATTAGATTTCAAATGAGTGGAGTGCATGTGTGTGAAACATACAACTAAACAAATGGGGTACAAGCACTAAAATTTATTTCACGATAAAGTATGGTAAGAATCCTTGAAAAAATTATCAAATCACGCTATCTTTAAACCGCTTTGAAGTATTTATTCACATGATACCAATTACTAACTTGGTTATTTGTATTATCAAGCTCTGCTTACAAATTTAATTACTTCTCATTAATCAATTAAGACAACTTCTTTCTAATTATGCAACAAAAGGTGAACATATCCTGGCCCATATTTCTAAACGGTTTTATTGATGAACATACTGAATTTTAAATCTAATTTGTTGTGTTGTTTATTTATTTATTTCCATTTCTAAGTCATTCTTCTTCCTTCATCTCACACATTCTTCTGAGTGTATAATAATAAGTGTGTGCAGAATTAAAATTCAGTGAAAAAAGTGGACAATAACGAACATTGATTAATATTAAGAAATCTCTGATTAATTAAAATCTGTAAAGAGGGCTTAACACACGGACCACTGAAAATTCGAGACATGGGATCAGGTGCCTTCGAGGAGTAAGCATGTTGACCGGCCACATCCGCCGTTATCCCTGCGTATTGATCACCTACATGTAAACGGAACGTTTCGTAGTTATATTCAAGGGAAAAACAAAGGCCTAACAAAAGGTATGAAAAAATATCAAATGATATTTATATCAACTTATATGTCTGAAGCCTGCCTCGGTTTAGAATGGTAATTTTAATTCCTACGTCGATACGATATATCTTGGTGAGCTTGAGATAAAAGATACCACAAAGTCCGACACTTCTGTGGATATTTTACTTGAAAAAGACACTAATGGTAATCTAACAACCAAGCTATATGATAAACGTGATGACTTCAACTTTTCTATCGTCAACTTCCCTTACTTATTCAGCAATATACCTTCATCAGCTGCATACGGAGTATATATATCTCAGCTGATTCGATACGCAAGAGCATGTTCTACGTATGAACAATTTCTAAAACGAGGTAAATTATTGACAAGCAAGTTGATGAAACAAGAATATCAGCAGTCTCGTTTAAAGTCATCATTTCGTAAGTTCTATGGTCGATACAGTGACCTTGTCAGCAAATACGATTTGTCACTGAGTCAAATGCTGACTGACGTTTTTCATACCAATTGTTAGTCCATTATTTATACACTGAATTTACGACGGATTTTTTCCGTTATTTCCTGATCATGACAAGGAGTACACGGCGGGTGTAACCGGTCGGCAGGGGATGCTCACTCCTCCATGGCACCTGATCCCACCTCTGATGTTCCGGGGGTCCGTGTTTGCTCTGCTCCTATTTTGTATTGTTTTATGGACTTTGAGATTGAATACTGTTCTTTATCTCCATATCCTTCTACCGCACTCGGAGGATGCTCATGAGCATCGAACAAGTTAGAAGATGTATACATAAATAATGTTAATAGCGGAATTTTATTACATAAATATATATTTAAAAAAAGGTAACGATGAAAAAGTTAAAATAATCTCGTTTCTCATGGTAACACTTTGATGACTTTTTGCTTTAAGTTCACTGGGATGTATCAAATCGACATATGAATAAAAGTTATGTAAATTTAGATACACCGTTGATATACTATAGAAGCACACGTTTTCGTTGGGATAAAATGTCGTTGATTTGTCATCTAAAATGTTGCGCGGGCATTTAATTTCGTTCCTTTGAAAGTAACAAAATTTGATACATAGTCATTCAAAAATTTCTTGTGGGATTCAATTTTGTTGATTATTGATAGCAATTAAATGTATCTAAATGTTGAGTCGAAAGTCTCAGTCTTAATTTTTGTTTTTGTTTTCTTTCTTTTTTTTCTATCACGAATTTGAAGAAATTTTGAATACATTCTGTTTTATTGAGATATTAAAGAAATAATAAAACCACGTCAGCTTATAAAGGAGCAAAATTAGTGCCCATCGGAATTCAAAAAAATTGTTGGAAGACCCCGTCTCAGAAGACTACAGATATATTGTCAATAAAGAACTCCAGCATCCTTTATATCAACTTCAGAATAACATTGTGTAGAATCAGAACATTTCTGTAGTCTTCGGAGAGCAAAGTTATTTTGTTGATGACAAATCACTAGATATAAAAACATATTGAGTTCTGTTTTTATTGAATAAATCTGTTGTCTATGATATCAAAAAGCCAAGTTTTTAATTTAAGATGAGGAATGATTGTATAACATTTGGAAAAGCCGAACGTTAAAATATTTCTGACTTTTGAAAAAAAAAATGGCAATTTTAAATTTTCTAACAGTTTTTGGGAATCCACATCTGATTTGGGCACAGTACGTTTGAAGTTTTCTTAAACAACCGTTATTTTTTTTTTTAGGAGTAATGGCAGGAGCAAAGTAAAGTGTTTGCTAGATCCACAATATATCTCTATATTTATTTGTCATTCAAATTTTTATATATTCGAGTTATCCATTCTGAACTTTAAAAAAAGATATCACACAGTCTCACAAATTTCTGTCATATGTAAAATTTTTACTAGAGAAAGACACTAATCATGCTAATGGTGAAAAAACTTATGATTTCATCTTTCAATTTCGCTTAATTATATTAAATATATACATGTACTAGTATTGGCTAGATATGGAATTTGAGTCTCTAGTCTTATGATTTTATACGAATAAGCATATTCTATGAACATATATCAACATTTTCTAAGGCCGACTCGTCCTTGAGAGGGAATTGCAGCAGAAAAGATAACCACCTCCTGAATGTTAAAAAAAGACGTCAAACTCAATATTTTGTACATCTAAAAGCAGCTTGGAATCTTGATATCCGTTAACCGGTGATAAATATCGCTAAGTGACTAAATTAAAGAGAGCTGATACATATAAGTGATACAAAAGTCACAACCCCTATAAAATCTTAAATTATCGAAAGTTATCATCTAACCTTTATGTACTAATACCTCTATATATCTATTTGACTTTTGTCTTGAAATTTCATTCATATAATTGCAATATTTTATGAAATATTTTAATAATGTTACATTTAGTCTTATCTAAGGCCGCTTTACAAGAAGGTGCTAACCTCATTATGACGTTTCTCTTGGACACAGTTTTTTTTCTTTTCTTTTTTTCAGATGGAACGTAAAGATTACAAAAAACAATGAATTCATAAATAACATTTGGACAAAGTTTAAATAATTTTAATGCTACAACTCAAAACGAATGGTGAAAACGGAATTTTATTACATAAATTTTAAAAAAGTTAAGAATGAAAAAGATACAGTCATCTCATTTGTCGCGGATACTCTTTGGTGCCATTCTACTTTAAGTTCACTGGGATATATCAAATCGACATTTGACTAAAAGTTACTTTCAAATTATTTGGTTTAATACATCGTCGATATCATGTAAAAGCACATTTTCGTTTGGATAAAATGTCATTGATTTGTCATCTAAAATGTCATTCTTTTTTCCATAAATTTCATTCTTTTGAAAGTAAAAAAAAAATCAATATATAGTCATACAAAAATTTCGAGTGGAATTCGATTTCGTAGAAAATTGTTTACAACCAAATAAAAGAAATTCAATTACCAAAAATTAAATGCATCTAAATGTTGAGTAGAACGCCTCTTTCTTTCATGCAGAAGTTTTGAATACATTCTTCTTCATAGAAATATAAAAGAATTAAAAAAAAAAAAACAGATCAGGTTACAAAGGAGCACAATTAATGCCCATCGAAATTCAAACATCGGCAGACTAGAAAAATATTGTCAATGAGCAACTCCAGCTATTCTGGATATCAACTTCAGAGTAACTCTGTCAGAGTAGAATCAGAACATTTCAGCATTATAGTAAATTTTTATGACAAATCACTAGATAGGAAAAATATTGAGTTTTAAAAAATGAATCTGTTGTCTATGATGTCAAAAAGTGTAGTTTTTAATTTATTACGAGGAATGGTTGTATAACATTTAGAAAAGTCGTACTTTTAGATATTACTAACTTTAGTATCCACATTTGATTGTGACACAGTGCCTCTGAAGTTCATCCTTAATAGCAGTTAATGCTTTTTTCTGTGAGGAGAAAGGACAAGAGCTACAAGTAGATTGTTTGCTAGACCCTACAATTAATCTCTGTTTTGTAATTCAAAATTTTATAAATTCGAGTTATCACTTCTGAACTTAAACAAAACACACAGTCTGACACATTTCTTTCATATGTACATAGTCTACTAGAGAAAGACACCAACGGTAAAAAAAATATCGAAACTAAATAATTTCATCTTTCAATTTAGCTGATATATGTAGAAATATTGACCATTATCACCTAAATATGGAGTCTCCAGTCTTATGATTTGATTCGAATAAGCACATGCTATGTACATCTTTTTCTATGCCCGAGTCGTAAATTAATGATTTCATCTTTCAATTTAGCTTATTAATGTAGACTTATTTACCATTATCACCTAAATATAGAGTTTATATCTCAGATGATTTGATACGAAGAGGCCTATTCTATGTACATGTATCAACATTTTCTAAGGCTGCATGAGTCATCTTTTAGAGGGAATTACAGTGGGAAGAGATGTCCACCTCCAGAATGTTAGAAATGATGTCAAACTCAATATTTTGTGCATTTAAATGCTGCTGCTTGGAATCTTCATATCCGTTATCCGGTGACAAATATCGCTAAGTGACTACGAGAGCGGATTCAGAAGTGATAAAAAAAATGACGTACAACCGTTATGAAATCTTAAATTATCGAAAGTTATCATCTAACCTTTATGTACTAATAACTCTATCTCTTTCGACTTTTTTCTTGAAATTTCATTCAGATATGTGCAGTACTTCATAAAATATTGAAACTACATTTCGTCTCATCGAACGTCGCTTGACAAGAAGTTGCTGACATCATTATGACGTTTCTCTTGAACACAGATTTGAAATCAGATGGAACGTAAGAATTACACTTAAAGAATGGATTCACAAAATACATTTGGACAAAGTTGAAATAATTTTAATGCTACAACTCAAAACAAGTCTTTTATAGCAAAATGGTAACAGAGATATATTGAAAAGAAGCATGTAAGAAAAAAATTAGAAACTAAAAACGAGTGCCGAAAAAGTAACGTCAAAACGACTTCGCAAAGATTCCACTTAAGTAAGGCATACTATTTTTCAATCATAATCAATAAGTGAAGAATAGTTAAATCGCTTTAAGATATGTGGGGCATTCTAAATTAGAATTATACAAATTATGAAAAAAGTTATTTTTTATATAGCCCAAAGTCTTTCTTCCCCTAAAAGTTGAACACAACTCGTAAATATTCATAAGCCATATAGGTTTTCCTTTCTACAAAACCAGAACTATGGTATTATTAGTTGCATAGTCTTTTTAGTGACAGGGTTTGTGATGATACCTGATTAGAAAATTTAACATCTGGGGAGGCGAAGCCGAATCAGATATGACATTTACTAACCAGGTATCATCTCAAACCCTATCACTAAGAAACAATCTGACAAATTTACCCCACTGATGAAACAATTTTCTAAGTCAAGTGCAGACACTTTGCAAATTTAACCTCGTGAATTCGAATTGTTGGAAGTGTTTGAAAAGAACAATAACTCCAAATCGACCGTGTATTTGTTTTTCAAATGACCATGTATAAGTAATCCACCCCTTCACATGACAGACTTCAACCAGTCGTAAATCAGGATTTCGTCGAAAAATCAACAGAGGTGGGGTGAATGTATACACTTTCCATCCGTTTCATAAACACCTGACCGCTTTCTTGCTACGAATGCGTGCGTGAAATGGACGACACGTGTTTATTATTGTTTTCTTACAATTAAAACCTTACATTTAATGGCAGTTTACGTGTTTTTGTGTTTGTTTGTATTCTGCACCGAATTGTGCAAGTTTTGTAAGTTATTTTTCTGGCTAACAAATGTTTTATAATAACTATATAGAAAATACGTCCAATTTCACAGGTAAAGGCTGATTAAACTGAAGTACGTTCAAGTATGTGGCTTATACAGGGGTCAAGTATAATGATAGAATAAAAGAAAATGGCGAACAATCTTCTTTTAGGAAAGATATTAAGCTTAAATTTAAAGGATGCTTGTTGACAGTGATCGATCCCAAAAATCTATAGAAAGCAAAACCCTTAACAGAGCATAAACACGGACACCTACAATTCCATATATGGGTTCAAATGCCTAGAAGAAGTAAGAACTCCGGTCACACAACCCGCCATGAGTCCCATGTATTCATAAATAGACGCAATATCCTAATTTAAGTATAAAAGCAAAGGCCTAACAATTGGTGTTATGAATTAAGTCAAATACGAAGCAATTATTGGTTATATTTTTTACCAAGGTCATTATAACGACCATGGAAAGACATATGGAGATACCGAACAGCAAGAAGCCTAAAAGTCCATTAAAATAATGCAAATCGGGAACAGAGAAAACGGACCTCAAAAGATATAAGAGGTGACACGAAGGAGTGATCATCCCCTGTCGACCAGAACCACCCGCCGCAGGCTCGTTGTCATTACTGGGCAAACAGAAAAACTGGTAGACAATTCAGTGTGTAAAGAATGGCCTAAGGAGAACAGTCGGCATTCCACTTACTAAAAGATGTTATTTCTAGACAACGTCATTGTGTATTGACCATAAAACTTGCGAAATGCTGACAATGAATGTTGATAATCTTGTTTCCTCACCTTGTTTTTCGATTACTTGTTTCGTTTAAGAAATAGTTCGTAGGTAGAACATGCTCTTACGTTTTGAGTCAACTGTGAAACATAAATCCCATATGCAGGTTATAAGGATTATTACCACATAACTGACGGATAAACATTAAAATTTTCAACCTTTTTCATGAAGTTTTGTTGATAGGTAACAATAAACGACCTTTTTCGTAGAATACCCCAGTCTGAAACAGATATGTCTACCAAATTATTTGCTATTCAGGAGTTTACTCAAAGTACGATCAATTTTTCAGCGAGGCATGCTAGTAACTAATAAATTGATGTTACAGGGATTTAAACAACTTCATTTAAGCTCAGCATTTCGAAATTTTTATGGTGGTTTATGATAACCTTTTTAACAATAGGATCCATTATTTGTTCGTTTTTTGACCAACTTGTTTAATACCAATTGTGAGGGTTTTGCTTTATACTGCATTGAAAACAAAGGGATACATGTATGTCTACCCGACCAATACATAGGGCTCGCGAGGGAGAGAACCGGTAGAAAGGGGATGTTTACTCTGCAAACAGCAGAAGGATAAAACGTACGCTGAACTAGGACCTTAGGTCCCCCGCGCAGTTCACGTCTATCGGGTCTGTTTACTCCGCTACAAAATGTAGTGCGTTGTAAACGTAAAGTGAAAATAGAATAAATCGTAATACTGTGAAGCCTTTTCAGTGTAAAAAAAACAGAAATTTATTTTTGTCAAGGGAATAACCATCTGTGATGGGTATTAGAAAACAAAGAGGGGGAGGGGGGTTGCTGAGCAACATTAACTGCAATATTATAAGATATATGATATATTAGAGTTTAACATTTATGGATTATGTTGGGTGACCTGTGGTCTCCCCTATGATTTCATTATTCCATGCAAGGTTATAGTATCTATATAACACAATGCCTAACCTCTGATCTCCTTAATAATAGTAAGCGACTCAGAGTAAACGACGTACGTCCAGTCTCTGCATTCGCAGATCTCTAACAAGCAGGGTGTGTGTGTGAAAATTTTGCTCCCTAGCACCCCCTTTTCATTTCGCACGGAGTTTTCACCAATCCTTTCACATAATGGAATATTTATTTGTTAATAAATTATTTAATGTCTCTTTTGTCTTCCTTATCAGGTCAGGCTTAAATAGGCGACCTCATCACTTTCACACTCTTTGCCGGAAATCCCTGATTTTTATTTATCTTATAAAGAAGATGTACACCCTGTATTAAAAAGTTTGGGGCTGCATGGGGGTTCTCCTCTCCTTTCCCTGGAATTAACACATCAAATTCATCAACCCAACAAAACTACATTAAAAAAAGGAAATAAAATTTTAAAAATGCACCAATTTTTATTTAACTTTGGGATACATATACTATATTTGAAGACAAGCAAGTTGACTAATCCTCCAAATTCCAATTACATACATGTACATTTAGAGAATTCGGAGAAGCACGTTTTCCTTGGTCAAAAAATTAGGGTCGCAATTCTTTTTTTTAAGAGGATTTGAAAAATAATTCTACACATCCCATGATTTTAAATTATTGCCTACTTACAACTTTCAATAACATCATAATAATGTACAACATAAGATAACCTTTGTCTCATTCATATACTACAATTTGTGAAGTATGGAATCCTTCTTGATGGACAATATAAGACTTCCGCTTGTTTCCATAATCTTTATGAGAATACCAGAGGTAATAAAAAGTTAATGAGACCAGAGGTCACTTTATATCGTACATCTTTAGAGCGACCATAGGTCACCTTATATTGTACATCAAAAGGGAGACCAGATGTCAAATTCTGTTCTACATCATATGGGGGACCAGATTATTTTGTACATCAGTAAGGGGACCAGAGGTAACCTTATATTGTATATCAGTAGGGGGGCCATAGGATACCTTATATTGTACATCAGTAGGGGGACCAGGGATCACCTTATTTTGTAACATCAGTAGGGGGACCAGAGGCCACCTTATTTTGTTTGTCAGTAGGGGGACCAGAGGTAACCTCATATTGTATATCAGTAGGGGGACCATAGGATACCTTATATTGTACATCGGTAGGGGGACCAGGGATCACCTTATATGGTACATAAGTAGGGGGACCAGAGGTCACCTTAAATTGAATAACAGTAGGGGGACCAGAGGAAACCTTATAATGCACTTTACATAAGAAGGGGGAACAAAAGTTATCTTATACTCTAAATCAGGAGGGAGACCAGTAATCATCTTATTTGTACCTCAGTAGGAGGCCCAGAGGACACCTTATATTGTATATCAGTAGGGGACATCAGTAGGGGGACCAGAGGTCACCTTATATAGTACCTCAGTAAGGGGACCTGTGGTCACCTTATATTGAACATCAGTAGGGGACAAGAGGACACTTAATATTACACTTTACATCAATAGGGCGACCAGAGGTAACCCTGTATTGTACATCAGTAGGGGGACCAGAGGTCACCTTATATTGTACATCAGTAGGGGGACCAGAGGACACCTAATATTACACTTTAGATCAATACGGGGAACAAAGGGCACCTTATATTGTACATCAGTAGGGGGACTAGAGGTCACCTTATATTGTACATCAATAGGGGGACCAGAAGACACCTTATATTGTACATCAGTAGGGGGACCAGAGGACACCATATATCGTACATTGGTAGGGGATTAGGGGTCACCTTATATTGTACATCAGTAGGGGGAAATCAGTAGGGGACCTAGAGGACACCTTATACTGTACATCAGTAGGGGACCTGTGATCACCTTATATTGAACATCAGTAGGGGACCTGAGGACACCTTACACTGTACATCAGTAGGGGAAATGTGGTCACCTTATATTAAACATCAGTAGGGGACCTGAGGACACTTAATATTACACTTTACATCAATAGGGGGACCAGAGGTAACCCTGTATTGTACATCAGTAGGGGGACCAGAGGTCACCTTATATTGTACATCAGTAGGGGGACTAGAGGACACCTTATAATGTACATCAGTAGGGGGACCAGAGGGCACCTTATATTGTACATCAGTAGGGGGACCAGAGGACACCTTATATTGTACATCAGTAGGGGGACCAGAGGTTACTTTATATTGTACATCAGTAGGGGGACCAGAGGACACCTTTTATTGTACATCAGTAGGGGGACCAGGGTTCACCTTATATTGTACATCAGTAGGGGGTCCAGAGGTCACTTTATATTGTAGAAAAATAGGGGACATCAGTAGGGGGACCGACCAGGGGTCACCTTATATTATACATCAGTAAGGGGACCAGGGGTCACTTTATATTGTACATCAGTAGGGGGTCCAAAGGACACCTTATATTGTACATCAGTTGTGGAACCAGGGGTCACCTTTTATTGTACACCAGTAGGGAGATCAGGGGTCACCTTATATTGTACATCAGTAGGGGGACTAGGGGTCACCTTATTTTGTACACCAGTAGGGGGACCAGAAAACACCTAGGGGGACCAGGGGTCACCTTATATTGCACATCAGTAGGGGGACCAGAGGTCACTTTATATTGTACATAAGTAGGGGACATCAGTAGGGGGACCGAACAGGGGTCACCTTATATTATACATCAGTAGGGGTCCAGGGGTCATCTGATATTGCATATCAGTAGGAGGACCAAAGGACACCTTATATTGTATATCAGTTGTTGAACCAGGGGTTACCTTATATTGTGCACCAGTAGGGAGACCAGGGGTTATCTTATATTGTACATCAGTAGGAGGACCAGGGGTCACCTTATTTTGTAGAAGTAGGGGGAACAGAGGACACCTTATATTATACATCAGCAGGGGGACCAGGGGTAACCTTATATTGTACATCAGTAGGGGGACCAGAGGACACCTTATATTATACATCAGCAGGGGGACCAGGGATCATCTTATATTGTACATCAGTAGGGGGACCATAGGACACCTTATATTGTACAACAGCAGGGTGAAAAGGGGACATCTTTTATTGTACATTAGTAGGGGATATCAGTAGGGAGACCAGGGGTAACCTTATATTGTACATCAGTAGGGGGACCAAAGGACACCTTATATTGTACATCAGTTGTGGAACCAGGGGACATCTTATATTGTACAGCAGTAGGGACACCAGGGGTCATCTTATATTGTACATCAGTAGGGGGACCATGGGTCACCTTATATTGTACATCAGTAGGGAGACCAGAAGACACTTTATATTATACATCAGCAGGGGGACCAGGGGTCATCTTATATTGTACATCAGTAGGGGGACCATAGGAGACCTTATATTGTACAACAGCAGGGTGACCAGGGGACATCTTATATTGTTAATAAGTTGGGGACATCAGTAGAGGGACCAGAGGACACCTTATATTATACATCAGTAGGGGGACCAGGGGTCATCTTATTTTGTACACCAATAGGGTGACCAGTGGTCACCTTATATTGTTCATCAGTAATGGGACCATAGGACACCTTTTATGTACATCAGAAGGGGGAACAGAGGTCACCTCATATTGTACATAAGTAGGGAACATCAGTAGGGGGACCAGAGATCACCTTATATTGTATATCAGTAGGGGGGCCAGGGGTCACTTTATATTGTACAACAGTAGGGGGACCAGGGGTCACCTTATATTGTATATCAGTAGGGGGACGAGGGGTCACCTCATATTGTACAACAGTAGGGGGGCCAGGGGTCACTTTATATTGTACAACAGTAGGGGGACCAGGGGTCACCTTATATTGTATATCAGTAGGGGGACGAGGGGTCACCTCATATTGTACAACAGTAGGGGGGCCAGGGGTTACCTTATCTTGTACAACATTAGGGGGACGAAAGGACACCTTATATTGTACATCAGTAGGAGATAACAGTAGGGGGACCAGAGGTCACCTTATATTGTACATCAGTTTGAGGGACAGAGCCTTCAGTTCAGTTTTAACGTTCGTTACTAGGTGGACCAGAGGTAAACTAATATTGTACATCAATAGGTTGGCCAAAGGTCACCTTATATGTTATTTCATTATGGAGACTAATGGTCATCTTTATATTGTACAACAGAAAGGTCACCTTATACTGTACAAGAGCAGACGTCAGATTGTATTGTACATCATAAGGGCAAACGGAGGTCACCTTATACATCAATAGGGGGTCAGAGGTCACCCTATGTTGTAGATCATTATGAGGACCTTAGGTCACTCTATATTTTAAATCACAAGGGGGGCCAGAGGTCACTTGTATTGTACATAAATAGGGAGACCAGAGAGATCAAGCATCAACGATTCTAGACCCGTCTTAACCAACAGACACCTAAAAAGAAAACAAGGGCGGACCAGAGGGTACAGATAAAGTGCAAATAAACCCCTCAGCCTCTTTAATGAATTTAAACTTTACAGTTTATATAGCGACACCGAAACCCCTGACCTTTGGGTCACGAATTTCAAATCTTTGGAGAGAATACCCTTCCTCATCACAACTTTGCATGTAGTTAGTTTATTTACTATCCAGGGGCAGAGGGAAATATTTTCAAAGAATAAATGCATTTCATAATTATTATCATTGTCGTTATGGTTATTTCCTGTGTGAACAGAGTGGTGGATCTGTGTGGTTTTTATGTCACGTGACATGGTCATATAAATAGCATATAAATAGCAGGTGCGTACTTAAAAACTTACTCTACCGCTCGTACAGAACGTGTAAGGAATGGAAACCAGTAAATTAGGCACACACACACATATGTATGTATATAAGTATTATTTAATGATTGAAATGAATACAAATGTGTTAAATTTGTAATAAACGTTCTGAGGAGCAGCATTCCATACATATGAGTTGATTATTCTTTCAATACAGAATAAAAAGTATAATTAATTTATATTCGGACAAACGAAGTGAGGGAGAATATAAATTAATATAAATTTTATAGCCCTGTCCTAACCCCAGCCAAATGCACAGCGCACGACGCCAGAAAAAAAACTGATAGCTATAAGTCACATGCGTTGATTCAGGTGACCAAATAAGGAGTCCTTTGTTCTCAATATTTATGCAAAATATTAGATGTCTTCTGGTCTCCCTGTTGACTTACAATATAATATTATAAGATGACCTCTGGTCTTCTTATTGATGTAAAATATAAAGTGTCCTCCGGTTTCTTCATTGTCGTTCAAAATAGTGTTATCTTAAGTTTAATGATGTACAATATAATGTGACCTCTTGTCCCCCTACTGATGTACAAATTACGAGGGCTGTTCAATAAATAATGTCCTGAACTGTATGACATACAATACTAAGCTTGAATTTTTCGCATTATTTAATCTTTAATGGATTTATAACAATTGATGTGACTACTTTTCATCACATAGTTTAACTGTGAGAAGCTGGAAAATAAGGGTATTCGAGACACTGCATTAAAAATGAATTGCAAAGAATCAGTAAACTAAAGTAAAATTAAACCGTCCATTAAAGCTGCAGTAAAACTTGTTAAGAATCCCGAAGAAATACTCCCTGAAGTATGTAAAAATTTACTGCAATCAATGTTTGTTTTATAGACATTTGAGCAGGTGGATTTCACTGATAAAATACACTGTATATATAATGGGCATCGAAAATGGATACCGTAATTGCAAACAAAAATTAAACAAATAATGTACTGTTTGCCAAATTTCAATAAATATTCACTGATGGTGTATGATTGACTATACGACACATAGCAAAGAATGGAGGCGTACAAGGTGAGGATATCCCCCGCTCTGAAAAAAGATATTTCTCAATTAGAAAAGTAGTATTTTTTCAAAATTTTATGGTTTATATCATCTTTTACATATCAAATTCTGTATTTCATTGTTTTAATAAGTTATGAATAATTTATTTTTTATTCATGTTTTTATGACATTTGAAAACAAAAAAAAATAGAAAAAGAAAAAGCTTCATGTATGATTCGAACTCTCTTCATAGCTCAGGTTTAGTCCAAGATCAACCGCTTTAACCACTACGCTACGAAATATATGCACTATTGACGTCTTTCAGTGTGATTTAAATGGACGGGTTTGTTGAAGCGGAAATTTTTTCAGAAAAGTTCGATTTTCATATAGAATGGGTTCAGATTCCACTTTTTTGATAAATGAAATAGATTTCACATTTACATTTCCATCATTTAAGCGTTCACGAAGAATGGAGACTTGACCCATTTATGTTCAAAATTCGTTTTTTTATAGCTCTATTAAACCCATTTTCCACTAAATATGCTTTAATGTCAACTTTGAAATAAATATTATCAAATGATAAGTCGTTCAGAAAAACAAAATAATAAAATATTTTGAAGATGACATTACTGAAAACATGATTTTAGAAAAATATAGCTTTTTTGTGGATTTTGAAAATTGAGAAAAATTTTGTCTCAGTGCAGGGGATTGTACATGCCTTATACGCACTCTTTCAAAATAGACATCATTTCGGGAGTAGTTCACACTGTTTTAAAAACGTTTGACAGAAAAAAAAGCTCAGTACTCAAAAGAAACTCTTTAAAAAAATGAGTTAAAACGACTGCGTATAAGAATATATGAACAATTATTAAAAATATCAGCATTGTAGTTATCCACGTTTATTTGAATTTCAAACAGATAATGAAACTTGAATCTGTTGCTTAAAACCCCCAAAACAAAGTTTACAATAAGACGTACTTAACAAAAACAGCAAAGGTCTGAGAAGAGCAGAGAATTGCAAGAGCACAAAGATAGATTTATAGGCAATTTTCTTAAATATTAGTGGTCTTATTGTTCAAATTCGCATTGGGGGATGCAGTTTAATTTCTGGAGGAATCTAGAAAGCAATTTTTTGGCAAAAAAATCAAAAGGTTAATGAGAATAAGGAATCCACAACATTAGATTTTTTTCATGACAGCGTCCAAACCCGAAAGCCCTGAAGAGTAAAGGAGTCTTGGGGATAAACAAAAGTTAATGTTCATTCACATTAACAATATTCGCCAGACCTTTCGCCTTTTGACTTGTTCCATTTGCTAAACTTAAGAAAACGCCTTTCAGAAGGAAAAAAACAAGTCCAGGAAATCATAGGATCTGCAATAATCCAGTATACACTGTACAAAGGTTCATACCAGAAAATGAGTTCAAAAAACAATTGAAAATGAATCAGAAATTGGATAAAAAATGTTACTTACATGTGCTTTAATGAAAAGATAATTTTTGGTTAAATCATTATAACTAAATTATTGAAAAGCAACTTTTGTTTCTTTCCGAGCACCGAAGACATTATTTATTAAACGACCCTTGAATAAGGTGACCTACCGATGTACAATATCAGGTGTCCTCTGGTCCCCCTACTGATGTGCAATATAAAGTGGCCTCTGATCCCCTTACTGATGTACAATATAAGGTGACATCTAGTCCCCCTTCTGATGTACAATATGAGGTGACCTCTAGTCCTCCTACTGATGTATAATATAAGGTGACCTCTGGTCCCCTTACAGGTCCCCTACTGATGTACAATATGAGGTGACCTCTGGTCCTCCTACTGATGTACAATATAAAGTGTCCTCTGATTCCCTTACTGATGCGCAATATAAGGTGACCTCTGGTTCCCCTTCTGATGTTCAATTAAAGGTGACCTCTGGTTTCCCTACTTATATACAATAAAAAGTGGCCTCAGGTCCCCCTACTGATGTACAATATAAGATGTCTTCTGATCCCCTTCTAATGTACAATGTAAGCCGACCTCTGGTCCCCTTGCTGATGTACAATAAGGTGTTTTCTGGTCACCCTACTGATGTACAATATAAGGTGACCCCTGGTACCCCTGCTGATGATCAATATGAAGTGACATCTCATCCCCTTACTGATGTACAATATAAGGTGACCTCTAGTCCCCCCTCTGGTGTTAAATATAAGGTGACCTCTGGTCCCCCTACTGATGTACAATATAAGATGACCTCTGGTCCCCCTTCTGATTTTAAATATAAGGTGATATCTGGTCCCCCTCCTGATATACAATATAAAGTGGCCTATGGTCCCTCCACTGATGTACAATATAAGGTGACCCCTGGTCCCCCTACTAATGTATGGTATAAGGTGACCTCTGGTCCCCTTTACTGATCAACAATATAATGTAGCCTCTGGTCCCCCTACTGATGAACAATATAAGGTGACCTCTGGTCCCCCTTCTGATGTACAATATAAGGTGACCCTTGGTCCCCCTGCTGATGTACAATACAAGTTGATCTCTGGTCATCCTACTGATGTTCAATATAAAGTGACCTCTGGTCCCTCTACTGATGTACAGTTCAATATTAGGTGACCACTACTAATGAAAAATATCGGGTGACCTCTGGTCTCCGTACTGATGTACTATATAAGGTGTTCTCTGGTCACCCTACTGATGTACAATATAAGGTGACCCCTGGTACAACTGCTGATGATTAATATAAAGTGACCTCTCATCCCCTTACTGATGTACAATATAAGGTGACCTCTTGTCTCCTTTCTGGTGTTAAATATAAGGTGTCCTCTGGTCATCTTTCTGATGTTAGATATAAGGTGACCTATCGTCCCCCTACTCATGTACAATATAAGGTGACCCTAGGTACCCCTGCTGATGTACATATGTGACCTCTGGTCTTCCTTCTGATGTTTAATATAAGGTGACCTCTGGTCCCCCCTACTTATGTACAATATAAAGTGACCTCTGGTCCCCCTTCTGATGTTCAATATAAGGTGAACTCTGTTCCTCCTACTGATGTATAATATAAGGTGACCTCTGGTCCCCCTACTGATGTACAATATAAGGTGTCCTCTGGTCTTCTACAGATGTATAGTATAAGGTGTCCTCTGGTCCCCCTACTGATGTACAATATAAGGTGACCTCTGGTCTCTCTACTGATGTACAGTACAATATTAGGTGACCACTAGTCCCCGTACTAATGTAAAATATCGGGTGACCTCTGGGCCCCGTAGTGATGTACAATATAAAGTGTCCTCTCGTCCCCCTACTGATGTACAATATAAGGTGACCTCTGCCCCCTCCCCTTACTTATGTACAATATAAGGTGGCCGCTGGTCCCCCTACAGATGTATTATAGTATAAGGTGTCCTCTGCCCCCCCCCCTACTGATGCACAATATAAGGTGCCCTCTAGTCTCCCTTCTGATGTACATTATAAGGTGTCATCTGGTCCCTCTACTGATGTACAGTACAATATTAGGTTACCTGCAGTCCCCCTTCTGATGTACAATATAGGGTGACCTCTGGTCCCCCAAATGATGTACGATATAAGGTTTCCCCACGCCCCCCCCCCCCTATTCACTGCTATTAAGTGCAATAAAAGATTACCTTTTGACCGCTATTGATTTAAAATGTAAGATGACCTATGATCCCTCTGATGATGTACAATATAAGGTGACCACTGGTCTCCCTAATGATGGTAAATATAAGGTGGCCTCTGGTTCCCCTACTGATGTACAATGTTTGGTGATCTTTGGTCCCCCTATTGATGTACAATATGAGGTTACCTCTGGTCACCCTTTATTGCTTTCACGTTTCTGCTAATATATATATTAGAAAGTTGATCTTTATAAAGTTATAGATATGATTATTTTGGAGTAAAATATAAAATTCAATTAATATATAAGGTGACCTGAGGTCTCCGTATTGATATCGATGAGTTTACTTTTGTGCCTTTAATGCCTGGAGAGTTCCTAGAATGTTTTATTCTACGCAAAATGACGACCCCAGGTCCTAGTTCAGCGTACGTTTTATCCTTCTTTTACTCCTCCTACGCACCTGATTTAAATACTTAAGGAGGCTCATTACACCACTTTTTGATGACGTACTACACAAAAAATAGACCTCCATTGTGTCGACCGGTTTGCTCAGGGGACGAGTAGTATAGGTACCTCTATAATATGACCCTGACCTTTAAAACGCTTTAAAAATAGATGAAACATGCGGTGTTGTAAACAGTGAAAACAAAGTAACGGATTCATTATGCATAAACCAAGAAGAATTGCTTTTAGGCAGAAACAAAAGAAAGCAACAGTCAAATCTTCGCCAAACAAGTAATGTCAATTTCATAGCCATGCATGCAGTGAACTCTATCAATCACTGACATGTATGTATGGAGGAAATTCGAGTTAAAATCTACAACCTTGTTGAAATTAAAATTTAGTTCATTGCGCTATTTACTATGTTGGTGTTAATTTATATATTTGTTTTATTGATTTAAATGTATACTCTGGCAATTTAAAGCTTTAAATTATTCTGAATTTTAGATGTAATATCAAACGTCCCATAGTGTTTTGAGTCTTGGCTAATTAGGAAAGATAACTCTTGAAAGTGGACTTTCTATACCAAATATTTTTTAAATTGGATTTTTCATTTCGTTTAAACTTTCTTCATTCAATTAGACACATGTAATTCATTGAAATACATTCCTTGTCTCTTAAGAACACATTTTTTAAATGTTTTATGCATAGATTGAAAAGATAATGACATTAATTGTTTTCTAGGAGAAAATCATTTTTTCTAATAAAATTATTATTAGGTATTATGAGGTATTTTCACTGTATGTACTTGTCTTAAGAAGATGCCCATCATTTGACACTGAAAGTTCTGAAATTCTGTGAATAATAAACCTGAAATAAAACATTTCACTAAAATAAAACAAAAACTAAAAAATTCTATAAAAAATATTTATGATATCAATACCCCCATCTAGATATTTGACATCTACATTATAAGTGGTGCTGTATTGAAATCTAAAATAAACTGTGGATGTAATGAGCCACCTTAAATTTCCTCGAGATCCGTGTTTATAGTATATTGTATACTTTTTTTAAAATTGATCACTCTTTAGTACGTATCTCCACCTTTTTACATTATTAATGTAAGTTCACAGGAATATATAAAGGCGACATATAAATGGAATTACAAGTAACTATTTAAGCATTGAATTCATATTTTTGGATGTCTTTGGTCCCATAACTCACCTGGCCGTGCCGACAGCTTGAATACCGCGCGTTAGCGCGGCATGATAATTTGTCGGCACGGCCAGGTGTGTTATATAGGACGGAAGACATCCAAAAATATGAATTCCATTGCTTATATTTACATTCTCAAATTGTCCTTCTTCATAATTGCTTATTATTTCTTAAATGTGAATTTAGCGCCCTTCAAAACCGCCGTGGTTAATAGATGCCGTTTGTGACGTCAAATGACGTTAAATGACGGTGCAAAGTTAAATAACGCAAACAAACATTGCGAGGGAAAAAGTGACAAATTAATTCTTAATGTAAATTACGTTAATTTTTACGTTAATTTTCCGGGTTATAGTTTTTCATTTAATTGAAATAAAACATTTTACATTTTGGTGTTCCTAGAGTTATCCGAGTTTCGAGATTGTAACTCTCCTTCGATAGAGGCGCAAAAAGTATCCATTTCAGCAAGGAGGTGGGACAGGTTGCTGATGCATACAAATGAACGATGTTTACATCTTTAAAAATTCATTTAATGTTATAGAAAGATTAAAATGTTCAGCATTGATGCTTTTGGTGATTGTATTAAGCTCAACTACACATATTTACCAAATCTACATTGAATTAGGATAATAGAAAACGAAAGAACCTTTGTAGTCTTTGTAATAAGTAAACAGTTTCCATTATTGTACAAATCATTTTTAAAAAGTTTGTGGGCTCTTTCGAGATATAATAATAGAAAAAAATTAACGTCATTCAAAATTCCGACGTGCAATGATCTGATGCGTGTGTATTTATTAGAGATCCATGTCTCTTACCGGCCTTAATTATTCCCTCGTCTAATGTCTTCTATCCACTAATTTTTTTCTTCAATTCCGATTTTTTCTTTTTAAATGACGCCTTATCATTAATTCAAATTAAAAGAGCGCGTCCTGACAATCATACAGTTGTGATAAATCAGTACATCGATGATGCAATGTATCCAATATATAAATAATTGTCCCACCTGTTTGTGTACGCGGAAACGAAACTCGCCTCCGTAACGAAAGGACGCGCCAACGGAGATAAACTCGGAACTTGCGTAATGCATATAGTTTATACTAATGTATTCTATCGCGCGCCGCGGTGACAAGGTTTCGCGTGTGTTATACAAATTTGAACGTCGTGGATTTCTAATGGATTTCATAAGGAAAATTACATTGAATGTAAATATTTATAAATAAAACGTCGCGGATTTTTCTGAATGTCGAGTTAAAGGCTAAAAGAAGAATCCGTCATCAATTCAGTGTATAAATAATTGACTAATCATAGGTATGAAAAACTTCGGTCAGCATTTGACTCAATGATAAATTGTATATGCCAAGGTCATTGTATCAACCATAGAACTTACAAAATGATGATAATTCTCTCTCTCTCTCTCTCTGAAATTGTATTTGTCTATATAATGTTTTCAAAGGTCCACTACACACATGTACATATTCCATAATATTTCCATTTCTAATTTTTTTTTCTCTGTGATAACCCTTTGAAAGTTACCGGGGTTGATTTCTTGACAATTCTACCGCAATGTAAATTAGGCAGGTCGATAGGTCAGGAGCTAAGAAGGCCTTCAACGCATGCAAATCTCGTGCGCATCTGTCTCTGTGCTTGACGCTAGGGAGGCCAAATATGCATGTGTCTGGCGAGGACTATTGAAATCCGCATGGAAGTCCTCGTGTAATTTAAATCTATCTCTACATTTTTAAGTCTCAATCTATAATTTTATTTCACAATGAAATGGAAATATAAGGAATCACTGTCTAGTTAGGAGAGTATGCCTGGGACATCAACAATAGTTGGAAACATGGGATAATTTTAGCAATACGGAACCCGCCCCCCCCCCCCAAAAAAATTGATTAAAATTAAAATTTCGGAATACAATTAAAGCAAAAACAAACACTTGAATTATAAGCTTTAGTTACTTTTCAATATCTATTCAATATTTTTAATTATTAGATGCTTTTAGTTAAGTAGCAGCATGTAAAATCTGCAATTAGGAAACTTACGAAAAATACATCGAACACAGGAAACAAAACGAAACAGGAAATAAATTTTAATACATGTATGTTCATACGCAACAAAATAAAATAAATAAACTTGACAATATTAAATCAGGGAATTAAACAATCAATCAATCTATAAACTCGGAAGGTTTTTTCAAGGTTTGGCTTGCACGTACTTGTTATTATGACGTCATTTACGTAAAATGACGTTGATTCTACCCGTTGCTGCTAAATGGACGAGTAGGCCTAGTACCTCAATATGGTGAATTTATAATATATAGTATGAAAATAAACTTTTGAAATGAAATCGTGTTCATTGAGCATATTCAATAGTAATAATACCGGTATAAAAAGTAACAACTCATTTATTTCAAAAATTCATGGCGTCATGGCGTCATCGCTGGTATGAAATTCACTTTGTTTTTGAAATTCATATTTGCCCGAAATTTTCGTGATATTCTACAAATAAGCCATAAAACCTTTAATGTTATGCAATAAAAAGATTCAAAAGTTCAATAATTATTTACGTTGAATAAAAGTAAAAGAAATACAAAGTCACAATTCATTTCAATAAAATCGGCCCAAAATCAGCCCCGTGGCACTCTACGCAACTGTGTGATCGGCCCAAAATCGGCACTGTGGCAAAGAAGTGGTTAAATATTCAATCTGCCGTAAAATTCTACTCATGTGTAAAAAATCAAACAAATATGAAGATTTTCTTAGAACACTGACAGTAATCTATTATGGTCTGTGAAAGAGTGAAGAATCTATTTTCCTTTGCATAAAACTAAACTGCCCGAATCGTAGCGAAAGCGCATCTACATCCCTAATTTAGTGTCAAAGATCTCTCTCAAAAGTCTACAAGGTGAACTTTGAATTTTAGTTTGACTTCCTCCAGAACTTTTCTTTGTTTTATATTCCAAGATAATAACAGCATACACTCCGATTGTTTACTTAGTTGTCCTCATCAAATCAGCAGTCTCGTTTAAAGTCATCATTTCGTAAGTTCGATGATCGATACAATGACCTTGTCAGCAAATACAATTTATCGTTGACTCAAATGCTGACTGACGTTTTTTATACTAATTATTAGTCCATTATTTGTACACTGAATTGACGACGGATTTTTCCGTTATGTCCCGATCATGACAAGGAGCACACGGCGGATGTGACCGGTCAGTAGGGGATGCTCACTCCTCCATGGCACCTGATCCCACCTCTGATGTTTCGGAGGTCCGTGTTTGCTCTGCTCCTATTTTGTATTGTTCTATGGACTTTGATATTGAATACTGTTCGTTATCCCCATATCCTTTATTGATTTATACCTTAGTTATCTTGTTAGCAACTATCACAAATTATGCATAAAATTGCTATTATAAATTATTCATACAATTCTTTTCATTGTCCATGCACTTTCGTACTTAATCTTTCTTTTTCTATTTTTATCCTATGTTTTCAGTAAGTACTAGCTTTTTGGTTTATTCCAATTTATATTTATTATATAATAGACAAGAATTTACGTTAAAATAAGCAAGTATCTCTAAGGCGAAAATTGAGAGAAGAGTTGAGGCAAGTTATTAGTTAATTAAGCAACAATGAATACTGAGATAATCACCATTACCTTTGTGACTTCTCTAAGTGCAAATTGACATACATATATTACATATTTAATTCATTATTACATGGTTGCAAGTCGAAACGTTCTCCATCTTGTTATGTAGGTTAAAAGTAACAATTAAACTCAGTTATGTATCGTGTCTACAATTTTTAATAAAAAAATTTGTATAATATGAAGATAGCGAAAAGTTCTAATGCACAAAAGTTCACTTTATTTTAAATAGTGCAATTTTTTAGCAGAGCAAGGTCCGTGTAACACTTAACAATTCAAATTTCTAAAACGATTTAGAGTTTTAGAATGTTAATATATTAGTTCAAATATCTAACTTTCAAAAACTCAAACTGATTTGGTATATTGAATTTTAATATTTTAGTTCAAAAATCTAAAATTTCAATTTTCCAAACAGGTTTAACATTTTGAGTTTTAAGATTTTTACCTTAAATATTCAAAATTCAAATTTCCAAAAACAAATTTTGTATTTTAAACTTTAGAGTTTTTAATCTACCGTTTGTTTAGAAAGTTTACGCTTAACAATCTAAAATTCGATAACATTTTCGTCTTTTGATTATTTAAAATTTACCTCAAACTTCCAACTTTCAAACGCTTTAGATTTTTAGAAATTTAGAATTTTGATTTTTAAAACTCAACTTTAAAATAACCAAAACACGTTTGTACATTTTGAGTTTTTAGAGGTTTACTTCAAATATCCAAAATATGAAATTCTATTCCTGGTTTAAATTTTGGATATTTCAAGTAAAATTCTAAAAACAGTGTTAAGTTATTAGAAATTTGAACATTTGAACCAAAATTTCTAAAAATCTTAAACGTTTCAAAGTTGGATTTTAGAAGTTTGAAGCTAATTTCAAATAATCGAAAGACGAAAAATATTACCAAACTTTAGATTGTTAAGTGTAAACTTTCTGAACAAACGGTAGACTAAAAACTCAAACGTTTATTCCATAAATCGTTTTTGGTAATTTGAATTTTGAAAATTTAAGGTTAAAATCTAAAATATCAAAATTCTAAAACCTATTTGGAAATTTTGATTTTTGAACTAAAATATTAAATTTCATTATACCAAATCAGTTTGAGTTTTTGATAGTTAGATATTTGAACTAATATATTAACATTCTAAAACTCTAAATCGTTTTAGAAATTTGAATTGTTAAGTGTTACACGGACCGAGCAAACACGGACCTCTTAAAATATTAGAAGAGGAATTATCAACCCCCTGCCAACCAGTCCTACCCTTCATGTCCTCTTTGACATGTTCTCAAAAAACGTAGTAAATAAGAATTAAAATAAGGATCTAATAATTAATTAGGGAATTTGATATAACGACAGATGATATTTTCGAAATCGCTAATGTATCGACCATAGAATTTGTCTTCAGAAAGATTTTGGATAAGCTTGTTCTTCCACATTTTTTTATCAATAGCCAACTTTCTTTTAGAAATTGTTTGTACATGTACATGAATTAAACATGCTCTTGTGTGTGGTATCGACAGTCACAAAGATTGATTGTTAGTATTCCATAATTGTCTTTCTTTAATAAAATATTCAAATCTAAAACTGTTGCTTCACACATTGTTGCGTTTTTATATCTTGTTTAATTGGATAAACATTGTATCGAGTCAACGTTCTTAATTGCAGAGTAAACGTTATTATTACAACAACATTGTAAAAGAATTTGCGTTAATTCAGCTAATAAGTTTAAATACTTTACATGTACATGTAAAAATGAATTTCTTGGAAACGAAAATAATTGTGTTTTCATTTTTTCATTTCACATTGTAACTATTTTACAATATACAAAATAGTACAAAATAAGCTTGTAAAGAAAATAAAAAAGTTTTCTTGATCAATTTAACAGTGACATTATAATCATTCATTATTTGGTTGATACTAATCGATAAATGGCTTAAGCTTGGCTTATAACCAGTCAGTTACAACATACTATAACGTTATTCCTTAATACCCCGTACTACATTACAGCATTACATTGTTACTTTGTAATGTCATATTGTAAAACATATACTCGGTATATCATACTGTAAATCATGTATCATATTGCAATGTTATTCCATGTATAAAATTGTGAAATAAAATGAAATATCTTTTTTCACAGCTTTATATTTCATGAACAATTGTGAAATATAATGAAATATATTTTCATTTTTCTCACAGTTTCACATTTCATGAACAAGCATCATCCATTCACTCCTTGCTTCACCAGAAAAAAAGACTCAATGAGCAGAACACAGGCGCATACGAACATGACTGTAATGGGGAGAAGACTGGCGATAATCGACGTCATGAACCAAGCTGGAAAGCAAAAGATAATTTTAAAGAACCATACCGCTAAAGTGGTATATTAATGCAATTACAGTGTAGAAAACACTTGATGTTAAAAATATGCATGTGCCTTGAAGATTTACATGTATATCTCTTTCTGAAAGAAATGTCCTTTTCAAGAAAATTGTGTCATTCGTTTGTCAGAATTATGATGTGAAGCGATCAGATCATGTACCAACACTGACCATTTTACATTATAATTATTGTTAAATGTTCCTTATCAATACTTAAATAATTAGTTTTATCAAATTGATGTTAATTTCAATATTTTGCATAACGTACTTGAATTCT
>NW_026931090.1:0-4540 GCF_032062105.1 Saccostrea cuccullata | reverse complement strand
GAATTATATATCAAAATGCACAGAAAATAAAAAAAAAACATAAAAAAAAATTACATCGATTTTGGAATGCCACTTTATGTATATCTGGAATATTTCATAAAGATTCTAAAATCTTTTGGCCCAATGGTTCAGTAATTTTTGGAGGATAACACATTTTTTTTTCATTATGTCTTTATTATCTCCCCTCGAAATAAAGCTTGATAATGTGAATAAATTTGAATTCCCCTAATCAAGGAATGTTTAATATGTAGTAAATCTGGTTGAAATTGGCCCAGTCGTAGATCTAAAAAAGTGTAAATTGTCAAAAATTTTACAGACGGAAAAACGAAGGGAACATATGGACAAAAATATGACCAGAAATTAAAGCTCATCGGAGCAGTAAATGTCGGTAATTTAAAATGTTACAAGAAAAAAACATGGATTATTGGAAAGGGTAAGACGGAAAACTGGGCATGGCGGTCCCGATATGTTCCATTTGTGTCCTTGCAAGGAGAGGGATAATTAGAATAGATAATTTTTCGCTTTTTAAAAGAATCCTAGAACTATTGCATTGCTTTTTATTTATTATTGTGTATTTATATTTTTCTAAATTTATTTAATTTAAATATATTGTACTTTCAGGAAAATTCTAATTGAAAAATGTATTGACAATTAAGTACGTGATTTGTAAGAGAACTACAAGTGTGTTATGAAAACATTAGCACGAACTCAATGCTTATGTTTTACTCGTGATCAATTTATATACGCAAATATCTGAGCAGACAAGACAATGCAAGGGAGCAAAATTTGCTTTCTCTAATTTGTACTTGGAGGCTATTTTGAAATAAACTAATCCATTTCTAATATAGTCTTTGAAGACTCTTGCTAGATTCTTGTTTAGAAAGTATATTTTATTGCAAAGATATTATATGAATATTACTGTTCTTTGGACCCATACCAATTTGTATAGGTTATATTATTCTAATGTAATCCATAAGGCCTGTTGGTCTCCATTTTTTCTTTGCTTTTATAAACTTCATTTGTCTTTATTATTTATAGCACATTAAACACTACTTCAAGCAACACAACATCTTATGTACCAGTGATTGTTGGCAGTTTATCTGCCGTCCTAGTTATACTTGCTGTTATTTTAACATTAGCTGTTCTTCGTTGGAGAAGAAAAAAAAGTCAGAAGAATTGGATACAAGAACTTCGTTCTATTTTTAAAGATGGTCCGTATATTCTGTATTCTTAATATTGTTACATATCATATTTCTGGATGTAAGCCGATCTTTTAATTTGATTTTTCATCTTCTTTTATTTTCTTTTCTTTAAGATGAAGCTAAAGAGTTGTTGCTCGAAAAGGGGGATGAATTCTTCTCAGGTAATTCATTTCTAGAATCTTATTCTGTGATGCCTGTTTTGAGCTGAATTGAATAGAACAAAACACTCTTATGTTTTATGGGATCACGCTTAATTATTAAGACATAATCAAAACACTAAGGGAAAATGACAACAATACCAACAATACGAAACAACTGAAGAAATTACCCTATAAATGAAATATCCTTTGTTCCTGAACAAATTGAACCACCTATTCTTAATATGACCAAGGCTTCTCTCTCTCTCACTTTCTCTCTCTCTTAACAAAAAAAATGGGAAATAATATTTGATAAAGCTAACTGTATTGAATTTGGATGTTTTTAGAACAATTGATTACTATTCTGAATGAAATCAAGATCATGACATAATTAAGCCGTAAGTGAGGATTCTTACAGCAACAAATCTCCTGCACCATGTTTTCCTACATTAATAAAGGCATAATTATGATAAAAGAAAATGTGTGAAATTTGCTTCATATAATAATTGTAAGAATTACGGGCATTTTTAGGTCACATGATTTAACTCAGGTGACCTATTCTTATCTGTTTTCATTCGCCGTCATGCACCGTGAGTATTTCAACGTACATGTGTATTAACATTTGAACACTTTAATCTTTTTCCCCGAAAGGTCGCCCGCGTGGCGCAGTGGTTAGAGCGTCTTCGCTAGAGTCGCGAAGTACGGAGTTAGTACTTACGTCGAGGGTTCGTATTCCACTGTGGTACGTGGAGACCAGTTCTTCGGATGAAACCGTATAAACTAATGCCCCATGTCGTAGTAAGTGCTGGCACGATAAAGACCCCTTCCTGCTCAATGGCCCCGAGTCTTGAGTATAGGACAACATTTGCAGCTTTCCACAGACAAGAGGTGGCGCCTCCAAGTGAAAAAGTCTCGAGAGGGACGTTAAACAATATATAAACATTCAATAAATCATCCCCGAAAAAAAGCCCAAATAATTTCAACCAAATGGACAAAACATTATAGCATATATTATAGCAACTATTGGTGAAGGGGAACATAAAATAAATTTCATGGTGGAGAAAAAACCACTAAATAGAAAGTAATCTTCTTTACTTCTGAATGTCAAGCTGTCAATCTGTTGACATGATTGCAATAAGCATTGAGTCTTCTACCAAAATTTCGAATTTCATTGTCCCCGGGTCAGTGGTTCTCGTGCTAGATCGGGGCTGTATAAATAATATAGAAAAGACGCATTATTTCTTTAAAAAAAAAATCTTCTCTGCTCCTTAGTATAAAATAAACCAAAATAATTCACAGTTGTGATGTGGAGATTTGTCTGTTCCAAAATCATGGATTTCATGACCCCTAAATAAGGGGTGCTATGTTAGGGCAAAGATCTATACAGCTAATTTTGTCAGAATTAATTTAACATGAAAATATTATTAATTTTACGTTAGATAATTAACGATGAATGGATGTTAATTGAGCTTGTACAGGTTTTTGAATATATACAATCGAGTAATGGGTAACCAACATTTAATCAGATATCTTCAATACAATGTAACAATTCTTTTTTTCTTTTTCCAACCTAAATGTTGTTTTAATTCACGTGTGTAATCATTGTGAAAAGACCCTTCAAGGGGATACTTTTTTTGGACTTTTTACCTTGACCTTACTGTTTGATTCTATTTAAAAACTTTAGCCATTGCTATAACTTTTTAAATTAAGGTAGTACGTACTAGCGCTTTCATATGTCACAGATGTATAGCTGTATTACTGGCGACAAAACCTTACTTTGGAAACCAACAATTTTGACCTTTTAACCTTGACCTTGGAGTTTGACTTGCCTTTGAGAAACTTCAATCTTTGCTTGTTAAAATGTATTTTTTATTCGAGGGGTATGTTACTTGTGTTTTATGCTTATAGTTAAAAATTGAGCTTCTGAAATCACTCAGATAGACTAAAGTAACGTTTAAATAAAAATACTTGTAAAAGATTATATATTAGGCAGCCAAAAGTTTGGCGGGTTTTAAGAGAAATTTGCATTTCGGAAAAAAAATAACAAAGCGGAATATTTTGAGTTTGTACTCTAGTCTCCTTCTTTTTTTTTAGCAGCTAAACTTACATTTCATATGCAAAACTAACATTTGGACACTGTTTTAGGGAAATTTTACATATGTCTCTCAGACTAACAGATTAACTAATTAAACATAAAAAAAGCCTTCATGATACACAAATATCTATAATACTTTAATGAACGTAAATTAGTAAATACTCATTTGATTTTTAATTTTTGTTTGTTATGTTTTTTTCTCAGTCATTCATAGACCCTGGTGTTTTAGATGACGTTATTTAAAAATAGAATTTGTATCAGCCAGTCTAAAGTCTGTTTTCGAAAAAAAATTATTTTCTTTTGAACAGCCACTGGGATTTTCCGTCCAAATGCTCGAACACAGTCATACAAGTCATTATTTGTCCTCATTTCAAGAGTCCGATTGAAATGCTTTTTTCTATTTCAAGATATTACGTGTACAACGTCAGAATTATACAGTTACCTTTGTGAAGATAACTAAACATTATATTCCAAATTCATATCTGAGAATATGCTTTTTATTTGCTCAAGACATGTTTATTGTTGTACATCTTCAGGCGGTATGCACTGTGACACTCAGATCCCTGTGTATATCCTTCTGTTTTCCATGACCTTTTCAATATTTTCAATACAATATACACAGTATTTAGGCCAAGATTGAAATAGCATTAGTGCACCCGATCTCCCGGGAGTTTGGACAATAATTTTTCGTTTGTGGATTGCCACTATTACCGCTGGAGAATATTCTCAAATGTAATGCAATCTCGCCCCTTTTTAAATGCAGAATTTTACCCTTTTAAATAAGAATATTGTTATCTTATAGCAAAAGACATTAAGTAAAGTCTGTATAGATACTAATAAAGGATTTTTTAGGAAAGAGACTTACAATATATACATGATATCGATTGAATAAAGTCGCATATTTCACTGTTAAACTTCGCCATTACGGTTATGTAGGTCATTGTGCGTCTATCAAGCGTACGATTAGTATGAATACATTAGCGTGTGTTCGAAGTGTACTCTTATTTTTATGATGAAGTGACACCTAAAACCCCTCTGTTTTAGTGCTAGAGACCGACCAAATGTAAACATCCTTTATTAATTTGTAAGGCTTCACTTCGTTTTTT